>NW_011335100.1:131745-165213 GCF_000735185.1 Notothenia coriiceps | reverse complement strand
TAATTGCATCAACAACAGATACAGCCTCGGAAAATCTGCCGCCAACAGAGGATGCATTTCAACAAAGAGCAATGTTTCAGACAGCGATGGTGTCACAGCAAGGACACAAACCCTTGTTATGGAGTCCTATTGGCAAGGGGTGGATTGTCAGAGATGGGGCCATTCAACCAGTGCTATTTACAAAAACCCCAGCACCTACAGAAGTGAGAGACACTAGTCACTTGTATTGCAAAGATGCAAAGTGTGGAGAGAGTGGAAAGTGCCAGTGCCTCTCTGTTGGCCTTCCCTGTACGGGGTTCTGCACCTGCTGTGCAGAATGTAAACATGTGTCCCCTAACGTTTCTGAGGAACCTGACATTTAACATTATATTCTAGTATCTATATGCTTGACCTCTCACTGAATTATTTGATGAATTTTATACTGTACTTTGAATTAAGGTTCCAGTTTCAATAAAACCTGTACTATTTACACCTATGTTTTAGAGGCTTGCAATTTAGAACTAATACACTTCATTGTATTGGGTTACTCTTATTCTGACTATTTGGTGATGTAGTTCAGCCACCTGCTATTTCCCTCTCCAAATATAATGACCATCAGAGTGAGCATTCTTAACTTATAGGTTATTATGCCACTTATCCCCCATTCGGAATTTGACTGTCTCAGAGAAGAGGTAGGCCTATATCTAAAGAAATCTCATTTGCAATATAACTGTACCAGATATTTCCATACAACTACTGGTGTTCAATAGCACCCTAGACAATTCAGTAATGGTATATTTTTTATGGATTTCTGTTTTTCTGATAAATGAGAGAAAAAGTGATTGAGTCCTATGTTCCTATCACCAAAAATCACAATTTCCATCTAAACTAAAGCTAAGTTTACAGGACCATAATTCAGTATTTTTTTAGTTAAATAATTGTCTGACTATTTAGTGATGTAGGACAGCCACCTGGTTCATACCTCAGCAAATCTGAAGAGGAAAAGAGTTGTCATTCTCAAGTTATGGGCTTTTTTGTCACCTTTCCCATATTCAGCCTGGTCTAATTTGGCTCTTTTTCAGGGATTGGGGTAGTTATAAAGAACAACCCAAAAAACATTTTTTCCCCCAAAATAAAATTTGACAACAATCAATTTCATTAATGGGAGACCCTAAAGATAAGAAAAATCATTGTTGTCATTTGTTCTACCTCGGGTAGGGGTATCTCGAAAACTAAAGCCTTTTTTGAGGACTTGCTGCTGGACTATCTAGTATTGTTACACTGCAAATGTATCATTTACCAGCATCACAATCATTTCAAGTTACATAGACATGCTATGTATTTATCCATGCTAGCAGCAGGATTCTCTCTGCCCGGTCCTTGGGTCGGCCCATCACTTTGGTCCAGACTTAAATATCTCACTAACTATTGGATAGGCCAAGGATTTATGACGGAAATGTACGGTCCTTGGAGAATAAATGTTCCCCCGGACACGAAATGCATCATTATTTGCTAACTAGCTAATGTTAGCATACACGCTACACTCAGATGTAGTTGTTAACATTGAGTCAGCTTAAAAGTCCAGTGTTTAAGATTTTAGGGGAATTCATGTGAGAAATTATTCTATTACACTATCGAAAACTGTGGCTCTAGCGAGGGCCTTTCCTGCTTTGACCTTACCTTAAGGCCACCAGAGCTTCTCCAAGAAATTTGGAAAGGGAGGGCTAAGCTAAATGGTATTCACTTGGTTGCAATCTGCAACCTCACCACTAGGTGCTACTTCATCCTACCTAAACACTGGTCCTAATGTCATTTAGTTAGCATGTTGAAGTTAGCATCCAGCCTCACATAGCTGCTAACACAGGTCTTTTTGTAATGTACAGATACTCATCAAAAGTGTGATATGTAGGGTAGAAAACAACTGATGTTACAAAGAAGAAAAAGGCAAAGTAGTGAACTGCACCATTCTGAGCTAGTGCTTACCATAAACTATGACCTGAGTTTGCCTGGTTATGGTTGTTCCCACGATGGTGACGTTGCAGATGTACAGGCCAGTGTCTCTGACGTTGACGCTGTGGATGGTGAGGAAGCTAACAGCCTCTGTGGCGTGAGACAGAGCTTCACGAGAAGGCTTAGTGTCTTCCCTACTGTTCGGCTGGTGAGAGGAAATTACATTTAAGTTTTTATTTACTGGTGCCATTCATCATGACCAACTCTCGCTGCCTCATACCTGTTTGCGGGGGTAATACCACTTTATGTCCACTCCAGTGTCGAACTCCACCGACGCTGTGCAGTTGAGGGCCAGGGCCTCCCCCACTATCAGCTCCACTGGATCCTCAGGAAACAGCTTGACATCGTAAACCTGACTTCCTGTCCGGGAAAGAGAAAAAAGGGGGGAGGTAGAAACAGAGGGACAGAGGGAGGGGAGACAGTGATAGAGGTCACGGTGACATCGTCAGCAGTTTTTCCTTCCTCGCAGGACCAGAGGAAATGACTTTCCTCTGGACCAGCGAGGCCATCACACTACAAAGAATTAAGTCTCACAAGTTCACGTTATTTTCATTCCTCCTATAAGCTATATATCAGTGAAGAAAATTAATACATAGAAACTTTAATTCAAGATAAGACGGAAAAAAGCAAGAAAGCTCTGGACACCGGCCAGTGTCTCTGATATTCAAGCCACCTCTCTCTGCAGTCTCTGGAAATAACATGGGGTGTAAAAAAACAAGTATGCTGGCGATGTCTCTGCAGCAGACTGTGATTGCCTGATAGTTTAAACGCTCCATTAGCGTTCGAAGCGAAGACTCGCTCTCAGTTTCTCCTCTGACTGATGCTGATGTTACTTTTGGCCCAGCAGCGGTGGGTATGAGTTTCCTTTCACCCTCTGCAGTGAGAGGTGAATGATCTCACACAACATAAAAAAGAGCCTCTGGGCCCTCAGAGTTCATTCGCAATGAGAGTGATCCTCGTCATGAAATCTCTTCATCTTAGTTCCCTACAATTTAATTAAGCCTCCCATTCTCTTCCTCTTCATCTCATTTAATTCTGCTGACATAATGGCACACGACCTTGCATTAAAAAGGGATTTGTATTTTTTTTGGAGGAAACAATATTATGAAATTAAATCCATCAAATTGTCAGCATTAAGGCTTAATTGGCTGCCATGTAAAAAAAATGTTGACAGTGCAGTCAGCCTGGCACCACCTTTGATTTCCTTTCTAATTTCTGTTTCAACAAAAGTACAGCTTCAAATCTCATTAAAATATTTATACTGGGTCACGTTTGCTTTTGTAGCTGCCTAAGCTAAGGTGCGTGTGGTGGTCGTTAATGTTTTTGCTGAAACACAAGAGGAGATGATCAATTTGAACCTTTGGAGACATTATCTTTTTTGTACCTGTTGTGTGGAAAATGTAGCTAGGAGATTGATAGTCTTTGCCTCCTAGTGTTGCCCCACACAAAACTCCGATGAGCATTGGCACACTGGCCATGACGTTTCTGGGAATGGTCCAACCTCGCTTGTTGTCCCATGTCATCTTGTCGGTTTCTAGAGGCGTGGGATACTGAGATGACACACAATAAAGTAAATAATGAAATATTTGACAGCTTCAATTAGAGGAACACAGTGTGAGAAATCTGTGGTGAGTATACAAACCGCATGGAGAGTGACGTTCAGATCGGGCACCGTGACCAGGCATGGTACTATGACGTGGGTGGAGAAGTGGTTGATGAAAATGATCTCCATGTCGCTGCCTCTCTGGAGGAAGGGCTGCTCGGGGTCTGGGTGCAGATAGAAACAGGGAGGGAGCTGTTTAAGGGTAACCCTGATGCCAGCCGGGATAATGGCAGCGATTACTGAGATAACTTCATGAGCAGACAGCAATATATCTCACAGCGTCATAATGAACCCCATATAAAAGACAAGCCATATGTGGGAGACAGCTGAGAGGTGTTTCCTCCCCTAAACAGTGTTTGTATATCCCTTAAGCTGTGTGTTAGTGGACAAATATCTCTTGTTTTTCTTCCTTAACACCTCGATGTCTCTATTTGTCTGTAAATCAAAGCTGATGTTGCAAGAGGGCTCTGAGAGACATCACAGCCAGTGTGATACCAATTTTCATTATGATTATTATCACTACAACACCTTCTAGTCCCTAAGCAGGAGTGCAAAATCTCTTAGACTTTCCTGTCAATACTTTTGTACCGGAGACAGTGATGTTGTGGGACTACCTGCTCGGCTATTTTTCTTATTTCTCGTCTTCTCACGATAAGCCTTCTTATTATATTATTTTTTTTCTGCAGCAGTCAAAGCTATAACATCAATCATCTGCAAGGCCAAACAATGGGTCCGATCGAGAGGCTTATATTTGCCCTGCAGCGTCCTGAATAAACACAGGTTACAGAAACAATACACAATTCTTCTCAGTTTAAGTTCTTCACAATAAATCACTGCAGGTATTAGAGTGCAATCGGTTTTGTAAGAGGAGATGTCGCACCTGGGGCAAGAAGAGGGATATGAGCCTGGGTATGAGTGTGAAAAAGTGTGTGTCAGATGAAGTGTTTGTTGGTTTTAAATGAGCCTGTGTGAAGCAGATACAGTGCATTCATGCATGCGGGTCATACTGTACGCCCATGTGTTTTTATATGATAGTGTGCAGCAGAGACCAGGTGAAGGGGCGACGTCTGCCTGTCTAACTCAATCCACATGCGTCTCTTCTCCTCCCGCCACACGCTGGGTCTAATCTATGGCTGTGATTTCATCTGCTTCTGATCAGCCCCCTGGTTAGATCTGTGGAAACTGTTTTGGCACCTTGTCACAGGAGATAAACAGGCGTTTCACTTGAGTGGACTGGTCAGCAGGATTCCCTTACATGACAATCATCTGTCTCTCTGCAAATCTCCCTATCCCTTCCTCTATCTGCATTTCTCCCACAGCACACGGAGCGAGGCTAGGAAAAGGGAAGAGGGCTGAAATTTGTCTAAAAGAATGAAGGTAGGAATGATGCTTGGAATAATAATAACATATGAGACACATTGAAACCAGGAGAGAAAACATAAGTAGCCAATCTTATTGTGCCGGTCCTATCAGATTTGACACATGAAAAGTCTCTCGCAAAGATAAATCCACAGAAAGCTGCTGCTATATTTCAATATTAATAAATTGAAAGCGTATCGTTTCTCTAATTAGAAAAGGAAATGAGCTGCTAATTTCTACCACTATCAAACACTTTGCATCTCTAATTTCCGATAGACTAATCCTGCCCGCTTCCAGGTTGCTGCTGAGGCAAAGTCAACCATTTCCAGCTCTTATAACTTCAGTAATAAAGTTAAAAGAGATCTGTTTCAGTATGACACCTATTGATCTTTTAGGGTTGAACTGAAGGGTACACACAGACAAGCCAAAGAGCTGCCAAGGCAAGAGATCAAAAAGTATCTCTTAAACCACAGAAAAAGTTCAGGCAGCAAAATCTCCTCACAAACTGCAGACTCACTACTATATAAAATGGATTTCAAAAAAGGAGAGATAACTCATGATCAGTTCATGGTCTAAGTTGACTTACAAGGATTTTCCATTTTATTTTTCTTGCGTCAGCATACAGTATGTGTGGATTATTGGTGTGGGACTCACCCCTGACGAACACATAAACGCTGACGGCAGTGGTGCCGACGATGATGGCCTTGACATCCTTGTAGTAGCAGCGGTAGTAGCCCGTGTCTTTGGCCTGCGCCCCGTTCAGGATCAGCCTCTTGCAGTACGGCCTCCCGGGCTGCCCCGGACACTCGCTGACTAGGACCACCCTCGGCCCGGGGGTCCTGGGGGTCGGGAGCTGCGCCTGGCGGTCTGTTAGCTCCTGGCCCACCAGAGTCTGATCAGGCCAGGCCCAGGCCAGAGTGTGCTGCCCCCTGACACCACATGGGACATTTGGATTTAGAATCAGGTTCAGAGTGATAAATCATCAGCTTCTGGTCCAATTTCAAATAAAAGGATAGGTTAAAAACACACTTCAATATAATTATGGGTACCGGACATCTGTTTGGCCTACTTGTTCTCCCGTGTTTTTTCAGAACACATATGAGACGTATCAGTCTATGTTTTTGAAATTGGGGTTTTATATTTTGTTGTGTTTTTAAAAAAAATGACATTGTGTATGAGACTCTTTCAGTCTGTGGCTATAAGATAGATAGATAGATAGATAGATAGATAGATAGATAGATAGATAGATAGATAGATAGATAGATAGATAGATAGATAGATAGATAGATAGATGAAAAAAAAGAAAAAAAAATTAAGAAATACAAATTTCCAGTAACAAGTATAATGCAGTTTATTATTGTGCAAGAATGGATTATTCAATATTAAATAGAATATGAATGTAAAATGTCGAGTGGGATATTAAGTAAGGTTTTATTGTCTCGTGCTCTTACATTTTTTTCGGTTTTGTCTAAATGTATTTATGCTGCTTTTTCTAATTTATTGATCAACTCGTTGTTTTCAAATGTGCAATATAAATAAAATTGGATTGGATTGGATTTTAAGCCGATTTGAAAAGTTATGAACATATTGAAAGTATATTGTTATCTGTATTAATCACATTCTAACCCATAAGGCGTCGCAATAATTTGAATCAGAATATTTCCTTAATCCAGAGGAAATTTGGGTTGTGTAACAGTTCCTCAATTTTAGAAATAAAAAAATAAAAAGGTAATTTAAAAACATTGAATAAAATATGTATATAAACATAGGAAGTTAAAGTAACTTTTTGCACACTGTAGAAGTGTTTGTGTGACCGGAAACCAGTGTGTGAATGTTCATTTGTGTGGGTGTGAATTCCCTGTTTGCTCTATGCTTTGTCGCATAAATTCAGTTATAGTTGGACGTGGTAACCCGGAGGCTTTATGAGTGAGATTGAGTGGAATCATAATGGCTGTCTGAGAACTGATAGCTATGCTCTCAGCACCTGCAATCCCCTCTCTAACATGTATCTATAGTTCTCTAGAAACATTTGACATTGCAGATTACTAGAGTCGCTGGCCATGTGAGGTTTATATGCAAACAACTATTCAAGACATTCCAAAGGCATCATCAGCTTTCCAAAGACATCATGCACCACGGAGGAGGAAACGCTTAACGGAGTGACAGCTTGGCAGCAGGCAGCACAGCAGAGATCTCATAAGGATAAAGGACGCTTATTAAGGGGCTTTCATACCTCACTTAGACTCAGATTTAAATCAGTGTTGGCTGGGTTTTAGAACAAAAACGTTGCTGTTTCCAAAAGGACTCATCCATTTAATATATGGACTTGTGATGCACATTTATCAGCGTTGGAGGAACTGTTTAGTCTAAAATAGCAACAGTACCTATCATACTATATTTGAATAATATAGTGTAGGACCATACCTATATAAGGCATATTTATACTTTTTATTTTTCAAGATACCAAACAGATCATGCATTTTAGCCATTCCTCATTTCGCTCAATTTAACACTGTCTTTGCATGGGCTGATTCTGTGAGAACAGCACCATCTACAGGCCTGGCATATGTACTACAGCGTCTCCAGCGCTTTCGAACGGCAATGTCCGTGGCTGTCTCCTCCTGATTGGTGGAGTTGGCCCAATAGCCGTAGCGCCACTTCTGTGACGTCATAGAAGTGTTCAAATCTGGATCAGTCTGTATCAGATCCGTTGCAGCCCCTTTTTAAGAGATTTTGGTATGAAGGAAAATAGAGAGGGTTGTGTTTTCTGACACTTGGTGAGTTCCCTGGAACACCGGGGACACATATTTATGTATAAAAGACGTACAAAAGTGCATTTTGCATGATAGGTCACCTGAATAATCAAGTAAAAGCCCTGCACTGAAAGCGTTATTAAAGTAAAAGTGCCAAGGGGTTTATAGCTAAATTAACTTGAGGTATCAAACTTTGTTCTGAGTTTTGCTCTTTTATATTCAAAAATGTATCAGCCAATTGATCTCTCTCATACAAACCACAAATGAGAGCAGCACGGACACACACCTGCATGTAATAGTGAGTGTTTGGTGGACAGGAATCACTAGGTCGTCTTTGGAGCTGTCAAGGATGGGTGGAGTCATAGAAAAGCCAATCACCAGACCTGAGGGAGCAAACAAGGCATTAGATTCATGTTACACAGATTACAGCCAGGACCTACATGTCAGAGCTGCCGGTATGCTGTCAAATCTCCCAAACACATCTGTAGCCTGAAATATGACACGACAGCAGCTCAGACGGCACATTGTTTATTACATTTACAAGCTGTAAGGCAAAGCACTAGGTTCCTGATACTGTGAAACACACAGAACAGAGAAATGATGGCCATAATGCTGCTCGGAGCCTGTTTCCACCTCTGGAAAAGCCCATTTGCCCCTTGATTCATTGCCTTTCACCTCACCTACTCAAGCTGGGTTAATATGGCCGGCTCAGAATATCATTACTGTCCCAGATTTTCCTCAGGGTGCAATAAGCGTCAGACTCCAAACCTACAGTTTATCATATAGAAAGTGTCATCATCACTTATGTCCCACCTGGATCTCATTAGAGCTGAAAAGGCACACAGTGCAATACCTGAGAGGGTGAAGGAGAGGCTTTATGGGCGTTTTCTATAGCATAGGAAACAAAGGAAGGAAAACAACCTCTAAATGCAATGTAATGTCTTTTTTTAACATTGTAATCTTTATTCTCTTTTTCACATTACTTTGTTAAATTATTGACACACAAATGTAGAGCATGTGTAATTCAGACAACAGGCTAAACGACAGACAGACCAAACGGAGGAGCAGCGAGAATGATTTCACAACAGTCAGTCGTGACCTGCTGCCAATCAAAACCCGGAGCGCCGGACAGCTGTGATTCTTGTAAACAAGCCTCATTCCTCCAACACATCCTGCTGCCCTGGGAGCACAATAGAGCAAGGTTTTCCTCATGTAAATATTTTGTTAATCCTGTTTACAGTAAAAGGCTGATCCCAATGGAAGGAGACTCATCAGCCTCGGCTACCTCCAATATTGAAGGAGCTCCCAGATAGCACTAACTGTGAGACTGTCTTGAGTTCAGTAAAGTATTGACATAAGAAACTTTAACACAATGGAAAAAGTTTTTTCCACCTTTTCTTGACCCGTTTTGTGTATTTCTTCTTCCTTGAGACTTTCCGAATGACTTGAACACAATGCTTTTATTGAAAATGATTTGCATGACAATAACCAAGGTCAGGTTTTTGCTGCACTGATGAAATAGTTTTCTTCTCTGAGCCAATTAAATGAAGAAACTGTATTCAAATATATAGAAAATGCAATATAATGAGACAAACGTTTAGACAAGAAACTTGATAAGTTTGCTTTTTACATCAATATTTTATAAATGTATTTTTTAGAATAGTTATAGTTTTCCTGTTGATATGAGAAGATGATAAGATCAAACACTCTTATGAATGTCTGTACTCCCATTTGATGTAGATGTATTGATAATATGTACAGTATAAATGTAAATGTTTAATCAGTTTAATGCAGACTAATGTACATGTCTTGTGCTGTCGGAGTGACTCTGCCGGTTGCCTGGCAACCTCACCGTATCGACAACACTAGGGATTACGTTTTTTTTGTTGGGATTAGACAAACGAGATAAACAACGTGTTAATTAGAGAGCTTTAGGGGTGCTGTTAGTTCAATCCACAGATTTGACACATCAAAGTCTGTTTATAGGTGTTAGGGAGAACTACTTCAGATGTGAAGAAAGTTTTATAAGTCCTTTTGTGTCTCAAGTGGAGGCTGCGCAGAGTCTGATAAAAAATAAAACACTCTCATGCTCAAGGGGTGATGTTCCCATCGTTAGCAGGAATGTTTGGAGAGATTTGGATAATTTAACAGATTTGGTTTGCCAATTAAGTTAAAGAAATGCGTATGACAATTTTACACAGACACTATCCGTTCAATGAATTAGTTCCCAATTTGAGTTACCCTTTATGTTCCTTGTGCATTAATGAGGTTCATTACATGTCAGCCAACATTGTCAGATGATCTCAGGATTTTAAGTGGTTTATATCTTTGTTGTGAGTATCTTTGAAAGGTAAGAACAATGTGTGTAATAAAGAATTCTATGCTGCATCAACCTTTGTCATTTCTTATTATTATTGGCTTTTTTCATCTCATCTGTGTCTGTCATATATTGAACTATAGTGCTTTATTGCCACAGGTGTTGAACGTCTTTCTTACAATATATTGATCACATTGCAAATATATGTTTTGATCTCCGCTGGGGATTACAACTGTGTCAACAAAACCAGATAGCATTATGTGTTTCTGTCTTTGCTCGGATAGTAAAAGTGATCATAATGCAAATATAGAACCATGAATGTGAACCAGGACAGCTGATATCGTCATTCTGACAGAAAACAAACACACAACACTAAAGTGGGAAGTTTTGGTCAGTCCATGAATCATTCCTAGCTTGACTCCCAGCAGGGTATTCCTTCCTTACCCTCACAGAGATCTTTAACTCCAGAGGAGAAGCAATGTTTTCCCAACATATTGTCTCAGCTCAGATGTGAACCCGCGACCAGCTTCAAGCCCATCGCCACAACACAGCTTCTTCCTCACACCTGAAATACAGTGAAGCTACACTAGGCTGTGTAACATAAACACACACAGAGGTCGACACAGAGTCCTCCAAGAGCTACGGACAAGGGGAAAGTGTGAAAGGAAATTCCTCTCAGAATAGCTTACATCTTCACTATTATTGGAACAGCACATTTCCTTCACACGCTCAAGGAGGAGAACGAGAGCGATCATACAGATAAGCGCTGGAACACAACTTCTATAAAGTTCTCTTCCTGTATAGACTGAAGACCCAACTTGGGAGGTTTTTAATTTCTGCATAGCATTACAATTCCAGCCATAGCGACGCCTTGAACTACAGCGTACACTACACTTGTCCGTACCATTTACTAAGTGCTGCGTACAGTATGCCGCGCAGTTCTTTTTGCGTGCTGCCATTTTTTTTTTTGTCTTGAACACTATTATATGACAGATGTGTTCTTATAATGAGTTTATTATCCACTCAGTTAAATGGAACTTTGATTGAGTTTGTACAAAACAACATGCCGTATCATGCAGTGGAAATGCTTTTGAAAGATAAAATGGTTATTTTGTATAATCTAAGGACTCATCTCCCAGACAAGGCACTATTAACATAAAGTCTGTTCAACAGTTAATACATATTATTATGGGAACATATAAAAGAAAACAGTGTTGTGACAGGGTTTTCCTCCCGAGAGACGTGCAGAGTGATGAATTCTGCGCTAAATCGCTAGTCTCCATGATGGATGCTTCCCTCACAATCAGTGCAGAGATCTCACTCTGACAGACAGGATGCAAATTGTAAATGTTTTTAAAATGCCATGATTGACTGGCATGCCCTGAGAGACAACACATCAAGATTCTGGAGGTGTATGGTGGGAGGGAAGCTGGAAAAAGATGTAGTTGCTATTAAGGGAAGATTTCAGCTTCTGTTATTTGAAATGCTTAAGTATAACAAGATGGATCTATCCCAGCACGGCAAGAGTGTCTCACAACGGAGGGCAGAAGAAAGACATTACACACACAGAGAGAGTCCAGCTAAAAGCTCTTTGTAGCCACAGATCATTCAAACTAATGCAATGCATGACAAATGTCCTCTGGGTTTGAGGCTAATGTGCGCCACATTACTTATCAGGACTTTAGATCTCCTATATATCGCTTGTCATTCTAAGTGACTCTCTCATAATTGCCGAAGGAGGTGCTGGAAAGTCAGAAGTTAATATGTGCTGGGTTACATATGGCTGCTGGCCAAAAGCTCTCTGCTGTTTGGACACTTCAGATTGATGAGAGGTTTGGGGCGTGGGCTTTTCTAAACCCTAATGTAGATGACTCTCACCCATGATGCTCCAGGAGCTCCTTCCCTCCCATATTACACAATAATGAAAAGCTGTTGTGCCAAATGTCAGAGTCTTCCATATGGATGTTCTGTATAATGTTTACACCACGTTTTCAAACTGTGAGACACCAGATATGAAGGCATGTCGCCCTGTCAGCAGAATTTAGGGTTTGTAAAAATATATAATCCCATTAGCAATCGTTTGCACTTGTCAAATATAATTAAAAGCACACGTTGCACCGATGTACAGCTATGTGAGGGAATGCCAAGGAAAACCAAACAAATCAATTCTTGCAAGTTCATGGCCGATAGCATATCTAAACACATTTTCCTGCTCTGACCTTTCATGCTGCGTTTCTTGACAGATTGTTATGACTGTTATCACTCAGTTCGCTCATTTATCTTAGTATGCGTTCAACAGCTCTCCACGAATGGTGCAAGCCTTTTTAGCTGCAGGACTGTCAGCACAAACTAAATGTGGAGGTGGAGAGTGAGTAAGAGCTGCGGCTGTTACACTTCTGTACTCAGACCTGCAGCATTAAAATCAAAGTGAGTACACGGTAAGTGTAGTTACCTCAGATAAAATGTTACAGTTCATTGTCGTGATGAAACTGAACAGACTTTAATTCTTTCACTTACGAGTTATGTTTTCGGCTCATTTCCTGATCAGGTTTGTCCGTCAGCAGAATAACGGAAACCTCCTGAATCTTGGATCCTGCTTGAGTTGTGTAATAGATCACAGTGAACATATTGCCTGCATTATCTTTGTCAGTGTTTTGTTTTCCTTGCAAAATGAAGATTGATTTGAAAATCGTGTTTATCTTGGACAAAAATAAATGGAGAGTCAATGTTTAATATAGCACAACATAGGCTGGTATAAAAAGTCTGATAATAGTTTTTTTAATAACAGACGGCAATGGATAAAGGGTCAGAAAACCAATTGAATGTTATGCCAATTGGTTTGCAGTAATGTGATGTGTATTTGTTGAAAATGACTGTTATTCTGAGGCTAACAACATCTGACGGATCAACATGTATCCATTTGAAATTATTGCTGGCTTGAAATACTGGACAATTGGCTTGTTGGCAACACCCGTACTAATGTGAACATGGGGCAGAGAGCCAAAATAATATTTGAGCTTGGTTCCCCACTTTTTCCCATGCATTCCAGCTGGTGGTGCAGAGATAAGCGGCAGCTTTGGGTGATTAAGTCCATCCAACAAAAAGCAACATCACATTTGAACCTACAAAGATAATACTCAATATTTCCAAAGTTATCTCTCTCGCTCTGTCATACTATGATTACACAGGGCATAAACACACACTTTAAGATGTTTAAAATCCTTCACACAGATACACTGTGCATTAATGGCTCTCTTGTAGCCATTGTGTTTAAAGATCTTGAAATTACAATTATGCAATCCCTATAAACCTTGAGATTTAGCTCATTGTGAACGCAATGGCTGACACTTTCACCGATTGTAAAAGATAATTCAGTAATTATCAAGATATTTATTTTTGAAATGAACTTTTCATTGGCATTCGTTTGACAAAGTTATTTCTCAGAAAACACTCATCCTGTCCTTCTAAAAACTTGACATTGCTAACAGCAACTTCTCTGTTAATGTGAGAGGTAGTAATGTGTGTACCCTGCACTGGCTCCAGCTCGATCTGCCAGGCAAAAATGAAGTTTGAGTGGCCTAAAAAAACATTTCACACTGATCTTTCTTCATTATAGCATTACAATAATTACATGGAGTGGTTGTGTGCTTTGGTAGGTAAAATGTAGTTCATATAAGGATGAAGGGGTAAAGAGGGTTTAGCCATGCAAACCATGTGACAGCGATGATAAAGAGATGGCTACATTGGACACATGGGTTCACACAGATGTCTTTAAGACTTGTTCGCTGTTGCATGCCTCTATCATGATAGACGTGCCAGATGTATATGTGACATAAGTGCCAGAAGTTCTGTTCCCTGTGTCTGACCACTCTGCATGTGCATCACGCTGCACTTTGATGTTTCGGCTCCACATGCCTGGTTGACAGGCAGAAAGGAGGTGTGACTCGCTACTTGTCAATTGAAGTGTTCAAACAGCATGCCAGAGGAACATCAGAAGTAGCTCTTTATATATACTTTGGTCTGAATGTCCAGAATACAGAGAAGTGCAGACTGATGCAACAATTCAGTGCTGTAAAACATGGCAAAGATTTAAGAGAAAGGCCAAAAAGACAAAAGGTTAACCCAAATTGTTTTCGGATTATTGTAACCTCCTGCAAAATAAGTGCAGATGCAACCCAAACCTGACATTTCCATGCTTACATTTGGCATTTAAACTGCAAAATGAGTCAATATAGCCCCAGAATTAAAGGTCTAAAATGACATCTTGTGATTTAAATTGTTTTATTTTGTCACTAGAAGTTATGCAATATATGAAGATGTGTACCACTGTATGAACAGTATGGCTGCAATTAATGATTATGTTAGTTAACGATTCATTTTGTTCACGATTAATCATACATCAAAATAGATTGTCATTATTTTTCAGTTGATATACCAATGTCTGCAGCTCTTCAACATATTTGCAGCCAGAGCCAGCAGGCAGATGTTCAAGGTTCAAGGTTCTTTATTTAGCCATACGAACATAGCTACAGTGTAGTTATGCCGATGACAATCTTGTGTCACAGGCTTCTCCAACAGTGCAACACAAAACACATGTTACAATCGGACTGAAGCCGGCTAGCCATTTCTCATTGTTTCCTGTCTTTATGCTAAGCTAAGCTAATGTGCTACTGGCTTTAGGTCCATATCTACTCCACAGATATGAGATTGGTCTTTGTCTTATCCAACCCCCGGAAAGAACATGATTGCATTTTTTTTTTTTAGCCGAAGTATTCCAAAAAGAAAAAACAGTGAACTACTGCAGCCTATTCTTTCTAAAATGCAGTAGAATCACAAAAATCAAACGAGTTTTCGATCAACATGTTCCCTTGCTTGGTGATGTCTAGAGTAGTGTCTGGTTGAGCAGAGAGTGTATGAAATGTTTCAAACAACAACACACCAGCGATCGATTCTCAAGCAAGAAACAGTGATTTTCAAGTAAACGTATCTCTGCATTTACAGAGGCAATCATATTTTTTTTTCATGAATGTAATACATGGTTGTTTTGACAGAGGTTGGGGTTGGGGTAAAATGAAAGGTCTAATTGCTCAAGTAGAGGGAAGTACATTTGTATCTGTGTATGTACACTCATCTTATCCTTTGCTGACCTCTGTTCATGGCTCATACTGTCGGGAAGTAGTGAAGCTGAACTTACCAGCCTATGGAGGCCACCTGCTGACTAAAGATAAATCACACACACACACACACACACACACACACACACACACACACACACACACACACACCAATGTCACCAGGCACTTTAAGCCATTAAAACATGTACAGAACCTCTGAAAGCAGACAGATAGGAGGCAGTCAGGAGTTGAGAGCATGAAAGGCATGAAGACGAAGGCTCCTCTCTCCACGCGTACGGCACACAGGACACATTAAAGCTTTGTGTGAAAAGGCAGCGCAATGTTTTTCATTTGGAGCAAATTTCCTGTTTTCTTTATCATGTTCACGCTGCTCCCACTTCCTTTTTTCATTGACGGTGAAGGAGATGTTGCCGTTAGTGTTTCCTCGCTCCACTGTAGTTTTGTCTCTGATCAGTCATGTGACAGGAACAGGAAGGAGGAACCTTGCGCAAACAAATAACATTTCTGTCAGTCTCATTTTGGCAGAAAGGATGCGACATAGAAGGCTATAAAAAACAGATGTAGGTTTTCACAGAAGTAGAAATTGTAAGGTGCTTTTGCTATTGATTTATAAATGACTGAAAGAGCTGTTGAAATGTTTCCATGGACACAGTTTTGACTTCCCTTCCCTCAGGGATAAACACACTTAAACTAAACGAGAACTGAATTGTACTTTTATTTGAAGAGTAACATGTAGGTGACAGTAAGCTCCAGTCATTTCAGTGACACAGTATCTGGCAAGGGGGCAAGGCTGGGGAACTCTGAAATAGCCCTGAATGTCCGGTGACGGACGAGAGGCCATGCAGGCCATGGAGCAGACCTGCACTCTGGATGTGGAGTCAGCCGGCCTCAGGCTATAACACACTCCCTCTTTCTCTCTCCCCGAATGAAATAAAGTCCACTTCCTCTGTCATCTGGACACAAGGCCAGGCCATAGGCAGGCGACAGACTGACTGGCAGCACAGCTTTGATTTCATTGTTACTACGGAGGACGGTGACATCCACTGCGTCCCTGTCCTCTCCACTATAGTGGGAGTTAGGCCTTTCCAACATCCTGCCAGAGGAGGGTTGCAAAATTAAGGATGCAACGACAAGCCATCTGGTCCAGCTTCCTATGTGTTAAACCTCTGTCCCTGACCAAATCTTCCTGTACCTGCCTCACAGGCACACCGGACAACTAAAACTCTTCCTCTGTGGCAACCCAATCTTTCGCATGTCATCATTTTTATCTTTGAGAAATTGTTTCCCCTGCTGAGCAGTGTGGTAAATGGTTTGCCCTGGCTTTTAACAATGACGATGTTGTTGTGACACACCAATTACGTATGGCACTACTTCTATTCTTTGATTGTATTTACTTGTACTATTTTATCTGTTTTATTGTGTTGCATTGTTGGAAGACCTAAGATTTTCATCGACATAATTGCACTGTAGCCATGTACGAATGACAGCAAAAGCCTTGAATCTTGAATTACGTCTCTTTTATTACAAGCAAATGCCAAAGGTTAGCACAGTCCACGCCTGCTGTGATGGTTTTTAAGCTCCTGAGATTCATGCTGCGACTGTTCAGAGGTCAAGCTTTGAGGAGCCCCATTACTGTGCTTGTTACCTAATTCCTGGAGATTCAGGCCATAAACAAGTCTCTGCTGCCGCGTCAGATGTCCCTGTGAGCTAAATCACGGTGGCCTCTTAAGTTGCAGAAAACAAGGTCAAAGTAAGGAGTGCCGGGTCAACACTTATGGTGCTGAATGCCTAAAGGGAGGGAAGCTGGCAATTTCCTCAGGCTTTGCCAAAGGACTCTTTCCCATGAACATCAAGCAACCTTCAATAACAAGCCAAAAGGCATAAGTGACCACCGAAATGCTACAGAGACTTCTATGTCACAACCCTATAGACACACATCTGCCTAGGGCCGAGTGGCAATTTGAACGTAATTGTTGTGGCTCTCGTTAAACTGATAAGTGCTATAAATGATGCTTGTTTCTAAGCAACGCAAGCACTTTGGAGTGTTGTAATATCAGTGCAACAAGATCAAGTTTCTACCTTCTTAGTGTGGAGTGATCACACAACAAAGGCAAGAGATGCTACAACACACAGTCCCTCTAGAGTTACTTTCAATAAATATATTTTCACCACAGGTTCTGAATTCACCATAACTGGCCTTTCAATAGCATGTCAAGAGAACTTTTTAAGTCAACACCAAGGAAATAATTTGAAGCTGTGAATACATAACTCCTAGTAATTTTGGACAGCCTCATTTGTAGATTAACCCACCTCCCTGTCTAATGAAATCCGACCAGTACTTTCTTGTCAAGATTTAAAAGGAATAGGAACATGTGCAGCAGTCCTTGTGATCATTTTGTGTAACAACTAACAGCAGCACTGACATATAAATGATTTCATCTTTGTGCAAACTCTCACCAAATCATGGATGTGCTCATTCAGTCATTGAGGTATTGCTGAGTTACTCATTACATTAGTTTCGGAATGCCTTTGTGCTCTACAAGCTGCAGTATGAAACTCAGGCCAGTGTGAAAATGATAGAACTGACAGAGACAGACAATCAATAGGTTAAACCTCATCGGCATGGTAATTATTCCAAGTGTGGGAGAGTGTTCTAAGAATGCTAATAAACTTGTACTTTGTTGGAGGAGAGCGGCAGCTGCTGTCTGAAAAAGTGAGCCTTTATCTCATATTTAAATTGTATCATGTCTCCCCCCCTGTCAATGATGGACAACTTTCCAGCCCGCCTTTGAGTGTGGCCAACGATGCCAAACAAATCATTTTCTTTCTAGCATAACTCAGCCTTAAGTTTGGCATGATGTACTTTGGCATATCAGCAGTTTAAGATACATTAGCATGCTAAGATGCTCACAATGACAATGCTAACATGCAAGTGTTTTGCAGGGATGATGTTAACAATTATTTACTTACATGTTGTGTGTAAGCATGGTTTGATTTGCTTTTTGTCAGTAAACATAACATCCAGCTGCGGCTGTTGGGAATGTCATGTATTCATTCACAAACAAAGTAGAGGACACATTTTGACCTGATAGATTAAAAGTTAGTGAATTAATAATGCATCCCAAGAGAAACAGGAATGTCTGTGCCAATTCCATAGCATGCATCCAATAATTGGCAAGTAATTTAACCCTCCTGTTATCCCTGGGGTCAATTTGACCCCATTCAATGTTTAACGTATCTAAAAAAAATGGTTCACATTATATTTTTTGTTTAGTATTTCATGACTTTTCCTAATTTAGTGAGGACTAATGGGTAAATGTCCTGTACGCACTTTGCACGCATCAATTTGACCCCAGGCTGTTTTATTAATATAAAACATATAAACATTTCAATATTTTACACATATTTGTGTTGATTGTGTAGGACGATATTGAGGTGACTATTACATGCAAATATATCATTGTAAAACAAAACTACCCTCTGCTTTAGTTATTAGTCCTTTAACAACATCAAAAAGATCTTAATTTAACATTTTATTTCAATCAGTGACATTTTATGGTGATTTATATATTGTTTGACACTCGCATATTAATTCTGGATGTATAAAGGGCTCTGTGGGGAGGAAGGTTGGGGTCATGTTTTATTTAAATCGTTATTTAGGTGGTCAACTAAGATACCACAATTCATATTGTTATTCAACCAAAAGCCAACAATCTAAACCTTATGGTGGCACAAGAGAAAAGGATAAACAAAAGTAGTGGACTCAACCCCTGTGAGAACATGAAGGTAGGTACAACATTTCACGACAATCCACGCAGTAATAGACCAAAGTGAAGCGACTAACAGACACACTTTTCCACACATAGTGCCATGCAGCTAGCAGGCAGCTACTGTAGCATGGCTAATATCTGGGCACAGAAAACTTGTAGGGATCAAAAATATGAAAACAAAAATACCACAGATGGTTTGAATCAACCATCTAACACCAACTGACACATATTTGGCTTTTACTGCAGATTCCTGGTGTTGAAAGAGCTTATCTCTCAGCTCTAGTCAAGTTTATGGTTGTGTTTTTTTGCATGATGAGAAAGTGAGTGACCAGGCATCCAAATAAATGCCCAAGGGGGGCCCCGCTACTTCATGGCAGTGATAAGTGAGGCACCGGACTCCTTATTTATTTAGATTTTACTGCTTCCCACACGGGTCAGCAGCAGCATTCCTCTCATCCGAGCTGATATCCAGCTGATAGAACCGGGACAGGAACCGAGGTTCCGCTCTTCGGAGTCCTGAGGTTGAATCTTGAGATCAGCGCTGAGGATAGGGGGATATTGTTGGCTATAATAACTCAACCTCTATAAGTGGACGACTAGAATAATACCCAGAATTGAGACTCAGATTTCGGGGATGATCTGATCAAGCGGAGGTATGCGTACAGAAAACACTGTGCTAAAAGCAATATCAACACTATGCACCCAAGACACAGAGAAAGCCAAAGATCATCCAGCTCTAGAGCTCAGCTTTAGAAGAAGGGAAAATGGTTCACTGCATTCATGTGTGACTGGGAAGATTTTCAATAGCCAATTATACTGCAACAAAAACAAGGAAATTAAAGAGGAGATGAATCAATCAGTGATTAACAATTAATTTCAAAAGTATCTTGTGCCAGCTGAGCTGCACCAAGATGTCTTTCTTATTATGAGACAGAATTTCTGTGGCTGTGTAATAAATGTTTTGGAATCACCGTAATTCAAACCAGAGGCAGCGTGACAGGAAGATGGTAGCAAATTGCTCCGGGTGAAATCTTCAAGTTTCATAAATGCAGCTGCTGTGTAAATGATACCCCCCAACCCCACACACACACTCCCTTTCCACCGACAATGAAAATGAATTCTGGGTTCAGGTTTGCAATCCACTCTCCCTCAATCTCCCCCTCTGATCATAATGATGCTTGCACGAAATTCTGACTCAGTAGTCTCATTTTAATGTCACACATTAGTTTTTCGTTTGGGGGTTAAAAGGGTTAGGAAAATCCTTCAGAGTAAAGACGTGAGATGTGATTTGAATTCCACAGGAGATCATTTTTTATGACGATAATTAATCCTTTTGAAACAAGATTTTAAAAGAGGGCCTTGTATATTTAATAAACCATTCTAAAAAGCAGAAGAGACACTAGGTCAATTGCTGCATTCAAGGTCCATCTTCTGAATCTTGGAGTGTGTTCATGCTCTGCAAATTAAACTGACTGAAAATAAACATTTTTAATTAAAATTGAAATAGCCATTGTTTCAGCACTACATTCAACCCTCAAATAAGGCTGTGTGGTGCTGGGCAAAATGCTGCAATATTTCATCAGGACATGGCCTCTTTCTGTCACACCTCTGTCTTAATGGGGAATGCAACCTCACAGGTACATACTGTGAGATCTTAATTAATGAATCTGTTATGAAGCTGGACGTTGTTTCTGTCTCCAGGATACTTCTGGGATATTGTGCTTCTCCTAAGTGTGTTCAACATTGACTGAGAAAGATTGGGGCCCTTCATGGTTGAGCTACCCGGGCTGCCAATAAGTCTCTCTACAGATAACAATCGCTAATAGGCACATCAGCTCTGTGTGACAACAGACATTTCAAACAGAGCTTTACTAAGGTACACATTGTGGATGAATTAGAAACCATTATGTGAATGTTTAATGAGTTTTGACTTGGTGTTGAATACTTCAAAAGTTTAAATACAGCCATAAAAGGTCATAAGGTGATAAATGATGAGAAACTTCAGAATATATTTGGTGCTCATTAATAAATAAAATATTACTTTTCCTGAGGGCAGCAATTATTCCTCATTCACAGAGTTTATCTGTTCCTTCAAATATACGTGACCCACCCAAGGAAGCTTAAGGAGATAGAGAACATCCCTCCACCCTGGAGTCAAAATGTACCATATGGCGCCTCTCACAAAATATTCCCTGTTCTTTATGAACAGCTGTTCCCCAGCTATCAGTGATGAACAACTCAAACATACATATTCAGTCACTGGGAAAAACAGTGTCAGCCATACTCCCAGATAACAACATTTATCAGAGGGCCCTGTTTCTGCTATGAAATATTACAATAAAAACAATGTGCTTTAGTCTCAGCTGTGAATGTTCTAGCAACACAAGTGACTACAAAGTACATTTGGAGGCAGATCACGCTGACAATAACCCCAAATGTCTCCAAACGAGTTGGTTTGTACTGGATACAAGTGACTTTCTCTCACATAATACTGTTTTAACAATTTTAGATTACATAAAGACACCACTCTGGGAGATTTTAAGGGACCTTCACATGTCAGTCTAGCCAGCTCTCCTCCCACTCTGCCTCTTACCTACTACTGTAAAAAAAAAGCCCTTACCCATAAGTTAAGTCATTCAAAGTCATCATAACAGATATGATCTATTATTTGTTTCTCATTGTGAGTTTAGCATCAACAATTAACAGCTGCATCTGTATCCAACACAACAACAGCATGCCTCCCTCTAGTGCCTATCTGGATGTAGACTTGGAGACTCCCACTGGGCTCCTTATTAATTCAGTCCCATATGGAGAGGCAAACTTTCAATCATGTAGGAGTGATAAATGATAATGCAATGTGTGTGCACTGGGACTGAGGGGATTGAAAGCAGGCAAACGCGAATGCATTCCCTGTTTCTGATTGAATATAATTCATGAGTTATAACATGTTGAAATGTCCCACTGCGTTTTAAATGTATAAAAGAGGAGGAAATCAGAAAAGTTCAGGATCTACATGCTTCAGATTGACACCGCAGTTTAACGTGGATAAAACGCTTAGGCTAGAAATAAAACTTAATTAAGCTCAGAAAGAACATGTATCGAAAGTCAGTGTCAACAGTCAGCTCATAAAAGTTAAGCGCTCAAAACTTTTAAGGTAAAAGTTTCCTCACCTGAGGCATATGCTATTCCAATCAAAGTCCGACAGAAAAGCGTAACATCTGTCTTCATCTCCAGATCTCCGGTCCAGGAGCGCAGAAGCTTGCGCGGTGTTTCTTAAAAAGTCGTTAGTTTGCCTGCTGGTGGACACAGTGGAGATGGGGTGTGAATGAATGTCCATGGATGGAGGGAAAACTCAGGTGAACCTCGGCCAACCGATGCCTGTCTGTAGGCTACTGTGCACACAGAGCTCAGCCCAAATGCTGAGGAAAAAGAACAAACTATTCTAACCCCGTTTTGTCCAAAGGATGCACAAGGCACTGAATGGGATTTACAACGATTTCCCTTTCCCTTGCTCGTCACTGGAGCGCATGCACACCCACCCATCCAGTTCACAAAACAAGGGGAATAGGAGGTGTGTGTTTGTGTGTGTGCTGTTGGGGGGGGGGGGGGGTCCCGAACATCCATGACACATTTCGCTCCCTGCTGGATCCCATTCATTTCATCCACTGTGTTAAAGACCTTTAGGCATTGGTGGAATGTAGAACTTCCATTGTATGCAACGTTATACTTTTACTAAACTACACCAACGATAGACATATATACTCCAATTCATTACATGTATCTGACCTCTTAAAATAGCTTTTAGATTACATTTTTTTCATCCCCTCCCCGTCCAGTTACAACCATGGATCTACACATTTTCTGAGCTTTCCTGACAGGAAGGATGAAGTGTTCCTTTTAGAAATAAATCTCCTTCTTAAGTAAAAAAAAAATACATTTTGAAGCCCCCTTGGATTAGCTTGAAAATGCATCGTCAGAAAGCTGTAAACAGGGCTGTTTTTTTCTCTGAGCTTAAGAAAAGTTTGTTTTTTTAGAGATACTTGGTTTTAACAGGACGGTGGCACTGCAAAAATAATGTTAATCTCACAGAATATGATCCTACCCATTACCCAACAATATATAAAGAGTTAGCACAACCTTAAACAACTACAGTGTAAAACATAGAAATCAAGGCAGCAGTAATCATAATTCAAAGACATCATAAGTAAATATCTGATAGGGAATTTTTTCTGCATATTATGTTTGATTACTTAGGATATTTGCTGATCAAACATTACCTAGATAAGGTTTAAAATGCAGGGCTTTTACTTGTAGTGTCTCGTATTCCTACTAGTATTTACTCAAGTAAAGTATCTGAATACTAACAGTGAATAGATAATTACAGGATGCATTATACACTAACTTCCAAGTTAACAGAATGCATGACTCTGTACGGGAGCTGTAATGTGTTGCTTATGTGCAGACTGTGTGCAATACATTCATTTTCATTTCATGGACCTTTCAAACCACTTAAATACCTCCTGACAGCCATTCAAAAGCTCAGCAGATAATCCTAATGCCATCAGAAATTCCCATAAAGCCACCACAGGAGTACAGCAGTGTCATCGAGGAAGTTAACAAAACATCAGCCTCTGCAGGAATATTAAAGACTCTGTCAGGATTCTTTCTCCTCTGGTCGCCGGTCTTTAATCCACACGATAATACTTCTCTTAAAGCTTCTGACCCCATAATGTCAATACAATATTATCTGTTGGGGTCAAATGTCTGCCGTTAATTTGATGTCGCAAAAGTTATCTTTTCTTTCTTTCAGACCTTAGTGAACCACAGCTGAGTAGAGGTGCCTTTGGAGCAGCTCATTATAAGAGTATGTAATTATTATTTAATGATGACTCCAATGAGTTCTTCAGGTCTTGTCCAAGTCCTGTTAACCCACACATTCATCCATCCTCCCCATCAGTCCTTGGAGCATAAATGAAGATCATGTAGAGCAAAGCAAAAGTGAGCTGCTTTCAGCACTGTTTTATTTTACAAAGAGGGTTTTTGAAAATTGGAAACCTATGTACCAAGTACACTTAAGATGGAAATAAAAAGTCAATGTGACACAATAGGAGTGAACTTGACTGATCTAGCCCTCACACACAGTTAGAGTTTTGGATGCAGCTGTGTGATTAATTCATAACTTTTCGGATGCAGCAACAGCTTCAAGGTCCAATCGAACCTCTTGTGGAGCCACAGAGGAACCAGCATGCACATTCAAGCCAATATAATCAGTCAGCTCTGCTTTCAAACACCATGTGCTGTAAAATCAATAGTATGCTGTTATCTCCTCTTGGAAATCCATTACAACGATAATAACGCTAGCTGACTCGAGACTCATTCCTAACTGTGTCTTAAGAACTGTTGAACACCAGTCCATCAATCAAACAGCAGCTGTCAATAAGTAAAAACATTTCTTTCCCAATATGATTATGTTGTTATTCTTAATGATTTCCAAGCCGCGGAGACCCGGAGATCAGGCTTTTGTGGAATAACAGGGAGTCGAGGGATCGTTGGGTGTTATTGTGGGCATCAGTTTCCTCCCGGATCCCTTACGGCCATCCACCTCTCTGACCTTAAAACACAATGTTGTGATTGAATGGTTGTAATTAAAATGTTCTCCTGGTTTCAGCCCCGCAGCGCCCTCAGTTTCAGAGGAACATAAACACGCTAAATCGTGTTGATAGCCTAACAAAGCTATGTCCAGGGAGTTACCAAATCTCACCATGGATGTAGAACGGATAATGTCAGTAACCAATGAAAACACTTGAGTGTAACAATACACTGCACACATAAGCATCCAGGCAAACCATTCAGACTAACAAAAGGCCTTGTGTAGTTTTGTATGATTGCCCCTGCTGTGTCCAAAAAACGTTTTAATATATAATACTGCTGGCTCCTGAGAGACAACTGTGGACCCAAAGACCCGTCCTTGAAGTGCCAGCACTCCATCCGGCCCATCCTGAGGTCAGGAAACACATTACAGATCCACACGTTACTATCATAGGAAGGAAGTGGAGCGCGCATTCAACAGCTTGCTCTCTCACTGAAGTCCATGCCCATGGGCCTGTGCATGGCATTGCACTCTGCCAAGCTGTTGTGAGTTGGCTGACAGAGAGGGTTTTTATTTTGTTTTCGTTACGAGTAAGACAGCGGAACAGCGGCTATGCAAAGTTGTTCGACTAAAAAAGGAGCAGTAAATAATTGATCAACTTATTAGTTATTAAAGGTCCCCTATTATACTGTTTTTCATCAATATATTATAGGTCTCAGATATATACAAAACATGTCTCTGAAGTGTTTGGCTTGAAATACCAAACAGATCATGCATTGCAGCATCCCATAATCCCCTCTGTTTCAGCCCTGTTTCAAAAGTGCTGATTCTCTGTCTGTTACTTTAAGGCCCTGACACACCAAACTGACACCAAAGAACACGTCCTGACGGACCCGATTGTTGTGTCGCCTCACGTCTCCTGTGTCTTGGCCAAAAAGTCGCACTGGAAGACATGCCGCAAAGTCTTCAGAAGGCCAAGTCCGAAGATGGATGTGATCTGAGCAAGGGTAGAAGATTTAGGGGGCTAGGAAATGAGGAAGAGGCCATTTGTTGGTCTGGTTTGATGTCGCAACTAGTGTTCTGTGATCCCATAGCAAGATGGTTGCTTGTTTCATTCAACTGGAAATTGTCACAACCCTACATTTATTTTTGAACAGCTCTGGTAGTTTTTTTGCCACTTGAGAGCAGCATAACAAGCCAACATTATCTGGCCGTTTGGTTGCTAAATGCTACACGATGTTCAGCAGCTAGTATGTTGTTTTGGGCTAGACAAATAAGGTGGACAGTGGGTCTAATACATTTTGTTGGGCTAGAGACAACTGCTTGCTGTTTGAAAATGTAAGAAACAATGCATTAAAAACAGAAAAGCAACCACAATGAGCTAAAGGATTAAGAGGAACTAACGAGTTGGGCAAAGATAATCTTTGCATGACCACTTCCACATGAAACTTTGCCATTTTCCCACTGTTTATAGGAACATAATGGAAAGTACAACTTTACATTTGTATGCCTCTAATGAAGCTACATACCACAATTTAAAACAACACAAATACTATGATACATTTTATGCAGTCACTTTTGTAATCCAAAAGGCACCATGAGAGGACATGTGGTCCAAAAAGAGCCACAGAACCACTCATGCTCACCTCAGATTTAATAAAACGTAATTGCTCTCTTCAGATTAGGAAACGAGTTAACTCTCTGCAGTTACAAGTCAGAGTGGCTGACCAGTGCATTGTAAGTGTGTTGTATACGCACCCACACGCCGCTGTGTAGGAAGAGCGTGGTCCCCCTCAGGTGCAGTTCATTGTGCCTCTTTTCCAATTTGCAGAGGAGGCAGCAGCATCCTGCTTCAGCGGCCCCCCGAGGCCCTGAGGCATCCCCACTGTCACTGTTTTTGTGACCTTTCACCTGGCAGGAGGAAACAGGACATCAGTGCTTTTGTGTGTTTGTGAAGATAACCGAGAGCCTGCCTCTTCTTTCTCCAAAAGTGTCAGGGATGACTTGTGTATTCATAGTCAAGCTTTCTGCTTTGATGATGCTTAATAACATCCTCGATTATTTCAAGTGAGGTCATGTAAGAGTGTAGGTTCACAGCTTCAGAAGAGAATCAAAGACAACGTTTTGTGAAAAGAGTGATTTGGTTTATTGTTTGAATCGGCAGTTTTACAGTGATCATTTGGGTCATATGCAACTGACATGCAATGGCAACAATGTAAATATACTGCATACACTGAATCCTGTAAAGAACTATATCTCCGTGCTCTATAAAAAAACAAGAGTGCATTATATCACACTTACATTTAAGCACGTATAATGTATATTTTTATAGATAATGACAAATCAACAGCTGCTAGAAGTCATATACAGAACTCGTAAAGGTGCTATGAAGTTACATTTGGATGTTAAACTTCATCAGAAAGAACATCTGTTTCTCATTTCAGACCGAAGTCCAAACATGAACCATTTAATCAGTAAAATCTCAAACTAAAGTGCACACATCTTTTATGCTGATAAAACTCAATGGTGATTAAAACAATAACCTTTTACAAGCGACTGAGGACAGTCTGACTTAATGAAAAATAAATAAAAGGAGTATCATTGAAAGGTCAACTGTCTTCATCTTCTTTAAGAGATTAGGATGAGCAGTGAAGAACCGCATGCATCCAGCTTCACTATTCAAAATTGTTGAACAAAGTGTTAGTTTAACGTTTCTGTTGATGGCTACAGCACATAGAATTAGCCTCTTCAGAACTATTTCAATTATAATGAAGGAATATAGCATTGTTCATAACATATCAAGGCTTTAAAGGCTTATTGCAGGTAGAAAGTAGATATACTGTATCTGATCAATAGAGCAATCTGAAATGGCTGATACAGACCCATAATGCTAAAAAGGCACTGCTGTCTTTTAAGAGCCTAGTGCTAACAGTTATTGGTCAATAAGTGAATAGAAGGCTTTGCATACTGAAGAGCTTTGTATCGATTGCCCCCATGCTAGCCAGACAGAGCGACAGGAGGGTAGTGGAGGAGTTTGATAGGCGGAGGTTTCTGTCGGCCATCACTGATGCACGGACTGAAGAAGGGGAACGCCTTGCCCCTCGGCCCGTTGGTGAACGAGTACAGCAGGCTCATATCATCGGCGTTGTAGAAGGAGACCCTCCTCTCCTCGCAGTCTAAGTAGACCCCGAGCCTCTGAGGGGCGGAGACGAGCTGCAGCCTGGTCCAGGGCTGCGTGCCGGCCGAGTATTCACAGGCATTACGCAGCCGCAGCGTCCAGTAGCCGCTCTCGGGGCTCAGCTTGATGCGAGTGTGCCTGTCGACGGCCTCCGAGGCCACGCCCAGGTCCCACTTGGGCTTGGAGCCCACTTCTACCTCCCAGTAGTGTCGGCCTGACTGGAAACCCTGTGCAGCCAGGATGTTGACGCACTGCAGGAAGCGCTTGTTGTGGTCGTTGTGCGGGATCATGATGTCACATTCAACAACTGCCGTTTTGTCCCTGGAGACCTGAATGCTCGGGTGCGCTGTGTCGACATCAAACGTTAATGGGGAAGGACCTGTGGGGTGAAAGAATTAATGACGTTTAGGTTTAACAGTGCGTTAGTCACATTTTTCAATAAATGAAATATCATTAGTGGAACAATGGTGTTGTTACTGTGTGTCTTCAGCATCTTTTCATCTTTTCATCATTTCAGTAATCATTCAGTAATTACTCCCATTGCTGAGGCAAGTCTTTTAGTATCTAATGAAGCACATCGGAGAGGAGATTACCTGGCTTCAGAGACTTGAACATCCTTCTCCATGTGATGTACTGTAATGGGGCCAGGTATTTGTTGCTGAAAGCGTTTATTTCAAACTCCAGGGCGTTCTTCACCTGCACACATGGCCTGTAGGAAAAAAGCAAATGATGGTCATATATTTAGAGCACAAATAAAAACATATGAAAGGTGCAAACACGACAACAAAAAATCAATTATTCATCAAACTGAAATATTTCACACTTACTTTATCTGTGGGAGCTAGAGCAAAAAGGAAAAATCACATGACACTATTATTAAAAGTGCAGATGTGATAGACACATTCACAGTTGAATGACTATTTTAAGGCTTGAAACTGTACTTCAAACCTGGATTCTCTTTTAGACTTTGAGTCCTAGCCAAAGCTTACCTGAGTCAGGACGATGTTCTCAGTGTCAGCACTCGCCTGATGCAGCACTCTCATATTCTCCTCCAGCTGTCTTACTGCCAGCTCCATGGCCTCCATGTGGCGCTGCACTCTCTCCACCTCCTCCCCCTGCTCCCTCCTGAGCTGCTCCAGCATGCAGAACTCCTCATCCTGCAGGATCTGATGGAGAGCTGCAAACTCCCCTTTGACCCGAGCCTGCAGATCTGCTCCCACTCTCTACAACAGGGACAAATGAGCGATGTTATAGATGGAGAACATCATGTCGCATCTCTCGTTGTTCTACCACAGCTATGTTGGCTTTTCCCATTAAAGCTCTTAATTGCTTCCCCAAAAGTACACATCTCTAGAGAGAGACAAACAAGTGGTAATGAAGCAAGACTTTGCATCAAAGGTCTACGAGTCAAACAAATGAAGACTGGGGGGGAAGGATTTCCTGTTCCTCATCTCAGCACAGCATGCCGTCTAAATGCAAGCTCTTATCTTCCATCCGTCTCACACGCATTAGATGTGTTTAAGTTTCTGTCGCCTGTGAACAGTTTGCCACATGGTGTAATGAAGTTTTGTCTAGGCCTTAAAGAAACATGGAAACAAAGCGCTGTTAGACAGGTTCTTCTGTTACGGCTCATTTCAGACCATACAGTATGTGTGGTTTACATAATAAGATGATAACTAAGAGGTATCGATAACGCCTCTATTGAGTCTCCCCTTCTGGTGCAGACGTGTGGAGGTTCTGCTGGAGTTGCAGCTTCCATCCAGCATTTGATAAATCACAATAAAAAAAGGATTATCAGGGACAGAAAGGGAAGAGGTTGATCCAGAAATTAGCAGCAAAGTTGTCGGTAAATGTACAGCGCAGACAGAGTCTCTGCTGCAGCTACATTCAATTATTGTCTGAAACCATGAGTTTTTATTTATAATAAATATATTTTTTATATATAAATATCTGTATATATATCCTGAGACCCAGCCTATTGACCAATGCCCTCTGTAGTGGATATTTTATTAACATGCATCTCCTTTTACTCTTTTGAGCTACTCTATCAATCCCTGCTGCACTGGACAGAGGACATCCTGGGCTTTCCAGTGATATGTCATTGGCATGCTGCTAAAATTGCATGCTGGGAAGTTCTCATTCATAACACTCCGTTCGATGTCTCACTATGGGATGCGGCTCATCGCGGAGCAAACAGAAGCATCAATCTCATTACGCCAATCCTGATTGGCTGGTGATCTTGACGTCAGCGTCAGGGAATCCACCCACCCTATAAGTAGCTTGTGCCACGTCGCAGCGTCATTCAAACACCTCTTCTCGCTTCAGAGCACATCTCGACATATCAGTAGCCGGGCTAGCTTAACAGTCCACAGACTGAACCCAAAGCTAACTTTCGGTCGACGGGCGCTCGCCGGCTACTTTTCTGCTTCGCAAGAAGACTGTTAATACTAACACACCAGTTAGTATTGCAATCTACCTCGCCGTTTCTTTCTTCGGAAATAAAGGTAAGGTTTTGATTTTTCAAGCTAGTAACACACCTGTTGCTAGCTTGCCTTCCCTCACTACCGACACCACGGTAGCGAGGACGTTTTTTCTTTTTCTCTCTCACACCAGAGGAGGGGAAGATAAAAAGGTATGAACACACCAGTTAATATTCTTTGAGAATACAATTCTACACAGTCGCTTTTTCTCCGGATTAACGACAGATGGGGAAAAAAATTAATAAAAATTACTCAGCAAAGTACCTGTTACGAGCGGGCCCTCTCCACGCCGTCACCACGGCGAACAAGATGGACGCTTCTCTCCCTCACACCAGAGGAGTCAGGGACTCTGAGGCTCGGCTCTGCGGGTTGAAGATATCAGGTACAGACTAACACCAGGTCTGCTCGTCCTGCCTCGGGCTGGGCTCAAGTCCCCACCATCTGGGTCCTTCTCATGCATCAGAACCGACCCCTGTTAGTACGAGAAAAAGACGTACATAATAATACTTTGGGGTCGAGCTTCGGGTCCACAAAATGCTCCTATAAAACAGACGCATTCGGAGACAAGGCTGACACGGCTCTAGTCGGTCAGCAGGTCCATCCAACGGTCCGGGTTAACTGGCACAACAGAATTGCCCCCGATAGCGCCGAAGGCCATGGTAGCGATGTTGTGAGAACCTCGACTCTCTGTCTCGGCTTCCCTTCATGGAGCACGGGATGAGCTTGTCTGTGGGACTTTACGCTTGGAGTCTATAAAGGAGACACGCATTAGTATGTACCCTACACCTTGTATGCGTAAGAAAGTCTAGCTGACTACATTTGGTCGAGCAAAACAACGTGCTCTGTATCGGTCTCGTACACACTCGCCCGTAGACTTAAACATAGAAAACTATATAAACAAGTCTCGGAGAGTTTAGAGTCATACAACGGCTTAAGGCGAAGGGGGAGGCAGCAAACCCTTGCTCCCTTATGAACTTATTTTCGGGCGAGACTGACGACAAGCCGCCCATACATATCTATATCGGAAGAAAAGACTCGATCGGCTCTCTTAAGAGCGAGGTCTTATCCCGACTGAAGAGGGCCCGGAACACTTATGTCTTACCGGGCTCTTCAGCCTCCCCCCCGACTGTCGCTTAAGCCTCGGACTATCGGGGCACGAATTGACAGAACTTTTAGGTTCGTCGTGTTCGGACACTCGTAGAAGGTAGGAAAGCGAGGAATTTCGCTCGTCTCTACAGTGCAGGAAAGGAGACTAGAGATAAACAACAACAATAACCCCGGGAGATCACAGCGACTTGTGCCGCCGCATGGGGTCCAACTATTCGGGGGTCGGCTGTGACGCGTACGCGCACCGCCCAAACAGAGTGTCCGGGGTCGGCGTGACGCGTACGCGCACCGACACCACGGAAGTGTCTGGGCAGATAATAGGCGGAACCTCTGCTCCGGCATCGACGATAGTTTTCTCCCCTGGTCCACCTTCTGACAAATAATAATAACAAAAAGAAAAGTAAAAAACCTGACGCGGGAGCCGAACTTCTGACCTACGCTGTCACTTTTTACCAATAAACTTTTGTTACCTAAACACTGTAAGCAAAACACTGAATCCGTCTATCGTCTTCGAGCGACAGAGACCATAGACTTCAGGCAAAGGGAGCCGCGCTTGGAACGTCCTAACCGCAACGCCGTAGTCGAGTCCGACGCCCTTCTGCCCCCCGTACCCCGTGGGGCTTTCGTGTAGCCTCGCCCCTTGTCCCTTGAAGGTCCGAGAAGTGTCTCCTCTTCCTCCGAGGTCCGGCCGGGCGAAGAAGAAAGGAGCTGACCACTGACTTTTAGACTCAGCCGACACGGACTTGCCGACGACGGCCTTGGCCTCTACAAAGAGCCGGTCGGAGGAGTAGAGGACGGCCCAACCCTGAGCCGCCCACACCGGAGACGGACGGAGCCATAGAACTTGGCCCGTCCTAACACTCGTGAACCCACAGCTTCCTAGACGGCCGCTCATGGCAACGTCCATGCCGACCTGGAAGTCCCTCTGTCTCCACCTCCCGAGCAGAAGGAAGAAAAGCTGAGTCGGTGGGAGCGACGTAGCTCTGTTTCGCCTCGGCTTTTATGGGAGCCCGTTCTATCCGTAGCAGCTGCTTGTAGGAGGAAAAGGGCAGCCCTACCAACCAGTCCCAACCTTGTGTACCGAGACAGGACATGGTGGTAATACGGGTACTGAAACGGGCAACCCGACCTGAGGTGTCGCATAGTGTGGACTTCCGTCTTACAGGCACTTAGTGACGTAGAGCAGGGTGTGCCGGCCGGGTCCAAACGAGCTGTCAGGAGCGTCTCGAGGCGGACCATCCGCAGTCGTCCTCCTATACACTCACGTGGACCCGCCTGTTGCGACGCGAATATCCGGGAGGCAGTAGCGACTGACCTTAGCCAGACGGGGAAGTGGACCATCGTACCCAAGGACGAACCAACAGCCTCGGGGTCGGAGCCACCTCCACCCGACGGGTGGTCGCCAAGGTCCCGCCCGTACGCCTCGTTCCGGCTCGCGAGAGGTATGGCAGTCGTCAAGGTCCCCTCCTCCGTGGGACCTAACCCCGGAATAATGACTTCCCTACTGAGAGCCCTTCTGACCTTCCTCGACGAGAAAAGGAGCGACGAACCCCGTTTCAGAAAGGGGACGCAACCGCCCTCTGGACCTCTGGCATGCAGAGGCAACGGCTAAAGTCCCGGTCACTTACAGGTCGAGACCTGCGTCGCGGCGACTGTGTGCCGTGACGTCCAGGTTTCGAGTACTCGTCGCCGCTTCGACCCACCGATAGCGGGCCCCTCTCGTCGTAGCGGGGCGAAACGGTCGGACTCGACTAGTGTGCTTCCTATGTACAAGAACCGAGAGGCTCCAGCCTGTCCTCCTTGAGTCTCCGTAAGGAGCCAGCATGTAGGTATAATAAGGTTGGAGGTCCTGTAGGAGGCGACCCGCTCTGGTACCACTCGAGGTCGGCCCTCGGGGTTCGCAACCATTCGCGCCTCGCGAGGCGAGAGCGCAGAGAAGGGTGGCCCAGGGCGGCTGTGCACACCCTGAGACCAAGACGCGACGCGACACACAACTCGGGGTCTGCTGTGTATGCCCCACGAGTTAGAGACGCCGCCGCGGGCACAGAACTAACGGTCGGACCGCTTAGTCGCCTGTACTCCCCAGGACAGGCTGTTCGATCGGAACCGCACGATCGGCACCGCCCTCCGAGCAACTACCACTTCGCCCGTCTTACGAGCGCTGCTTGGCCCCAATAGCTATCGGAG
>NW_011335100.1:91390-131700 GCF_000735185.1 Notothenia coriiceps | reverse complement strand
CGTTTACTATTTGGGGGTGAGTACATTTTAAAAACGAATTCCCAGTTTGAAACCGAGTTGGTAGCCGTTGGGATGGGGACGTTACAAGCCTTATATTTTTTTTAAACTCATTTCGTCACCCGTTGCCATCCTAGGGATATTGGTACACCGCGGCAGGGTGTACATCAGATGTTCCTCTAAATCTGGGGGGGAAAGAAGGCTGCTTTGCGGGCCGCATCTCGGGGGGAGTCTTTGTCTTTTTTTAAAATTGGGACTAGCCTTTGCGTTTTGGGCGAGTGACCGTTATTGCGGGCCTCCGAATGCACCTCAGTTGGAGGATGCAGCGGCGCTTGAACTGGGACACAGATCTGTTACTATGCAGGCCCTGTAAGGCGGCGCGGTGCTAGTCTGCCACAAAAGAGCCGAAGGAAGACTTCCCGCCATGCGTTGCCATGGTTGCACTCTCTGTTTTCTCCGATGTGGGCTCTTTTTCTCTCCTCCCCGAGGCAAGCGGTTTGCTCCCGGCCGCTGTAAATCAATGCGAATCCCTCCCCGTCGAGCAAAGCGCTGTATTCTCTCCGGTAATCCACAGCAGATGACAAACGCCCACATTCTTCACCTCTTCCAAGGGAACGAGGGGACCGTGCCGGACCAGGTTTCAGTTTTTTCTTTCGCCGCGTCAAGATGTCCCGTTTAAAGTTTAAAACAAATTAGAGAAGTGCCGGTCAAAAGGTCTTCTTTGTTATTTATTGAGCTTCTAAAAACAAATGAATAAGACGTCTGTTCACAATACTTAGGGTGCTCAGTCGCATTAAAATATTTTAATCGAATTAATCGCCACATTTTTTATTGTTCTGGATGTAGGGGCCTTACCTGAGAGAATATTTTTCAAGTTTTTTAATACCCTATCACATATGAGTGGATCAAATATGCTTTAAAGCAAATTGTTTATTTATCATTTTGACCCATGAAAATATTCTCATGAATATTGAAACACAAAAACCTCTGAACATTCAAATATTCGCCTCAGGTTCAACCTCGGAACCTCTCTTGTGTGTGTGTGCTGTGTGTGTGCTGTGTGTGTGCTGTGTGTGTGTGTGTGTGTGTGTGTGTGTGTTTCTGCTGCTGTGTGTGTGTGTGTGTGTGTGTGTGTGTGTGGTGGGTGTGTGTGTGGTGTGTGTGTGTGGGTGTTGTGGTGTGTGTGTGCTGTGTGTTTGTGTGTGTGTGTGTGCTGTGTGCTGTGTGTGTGTGTGTGTGTGTGTGTGTGTGTGATTGTGACGCTGTGTGTGTGTGGTGTGGTGTTATGGCATCTCAAGGCATATGGCTCGAACGCGGAGCTTGCCTGCAGGCGCTTGCCATGATCATGTTGCCGGCGCACTGAGTGTGGCTGACTTATTCCCACAATGTCCCACTGTCTGGCATACCTGCATAAATCAAAGGGTGCTCGGCGCCAGTTGTGCGCGAAATGTGTCTGCCTCTGTTTTCATTTAAACAAGACTCCTTATCATCCGTTAGCAGCAGCCTAGGTAGCACCAGATGATTAACAACAACACACGTAAGGTCTCTTTCTCGCGGCCACCTAAATACCACACACCCTCCCGGTTCACACTTGTCAACCCTCCCGATTTCACTGCCTCCCCGTTTTCTTCCGGGGTCATATTTTCTTCCCGGATTTTCTGACAAAATCCAGATTTACTCGATACGCTACACCATTGTTTTTGGCTTTTCCGTATGGTAACAAACGTCTCTTTTAGTGCACTGCGCAACTGAAAGGGTCAGAGAGCCTGTGAGGCAGATAGTCACAGAAAACAGAACAAGGAATTCGACAGCTCTCTACTCTCTTGGCTCACTCCTTTCCTGTAAAATCAGGGTCCAGCCCACACATTAGGCTCCTTCAAGGATGGTGCTACAGGCCGCCAGGCAGTGCCTTTACAAACTACATAAGCATGCTTTGTTAATCTAACAGCTCCTGCGATCCCTAGCAAGGCCAAGAAGTGGTTGACATTTTTTCTGAATTGTTGCCAATGGCACACCTTGGCAACGCTTACTGTGGAGCCTGAAACTAAAAACAACCTTAACCCTTTGTTTCCAAACAGCTTTGTTCTGTGATTTAATTTCGCTAAAGTTATACAGAGAGAGCCCTTAGTGTTCTAAGGCAAGGAACCATGAAGCGTTGCAGAGACAAGCATACAGGACCAGAAGATCAGAACCAATAGAATCCATTACATGTATTATGAAAGCTTCCTGTTATTAAACGTTGGCTTTATGAGGTGCGGCTGCTCACAGATTACTTTAGCCAAAGCTGCAATTATGTCACCATGCTGCTGAACTATCAACAAGTTCTTTTACTAAAATACCATACGACTGACCTGTGATTAATCTACAGCAGTGAAATAGAGAACTAGCTGAATGAGAAGTGATATAGTATAAATAAAAGTATCAGTCGATGGCTGATGAGAGTCTGATGCTCTGTCCTCAGGGTTCATCTGTCAATTCCACACATTCATTCCTGCTGAGAATTCAGTCAGTAACTAACACACACTGCCAACATGGACATGTTTGGTTTTGGCCGTAAATAATCATTTCTGTGTTGTATAAAAGTCGACTTTATGTAAATATATGTTTTTATTTCTCTGCTGCAGGTTCTTCTCGCAGGGAGAAGATGAGGTTTGGCTAACAGGGACAAGGCCCGTGTTTGAGAGTTCCTCAGAGGAGCACACTGAGGTCAGATGAGGGTTAGCGATACATCTGATGTGTGTGAACAATCTTGAGTTTCCTGAGTTTGTCTTAAAGCCTTTTGCTGAGGGCAGTTAAAATTAGGTTTATGTAAACCTAACCTCTTTTCCACACACCTCATGGGTCTGAAACATGTCTGGCTGATTTAAAAAAACTTCTAAATACTTGAAGCTCGTTCTACACAGATGTTCCCAGAGGATTTAATAAACTTCAGTTTGATCACACTTCGTACATAAAGCTGTGTACGAATGTGGAGTGGAAAGGCGTTAAAATGACCTGAAAGGAAGATAATAAAATGATTAGTATTTTTGACAGCCCGGAATCAAGGGAATTCTATATTCATATAAAAAAATGTAATAGGTGTGGAAAATAAGTTAGACAAGAAAGATTTAAATGAAACATTTCTATAAAAATAAAATGAACGGTAAGGCGTTTTAATTGATCAGACTAGTTCAACCTAAGGACCAAACTCAGTCTGACAAACCAGCAAGATTGAAAAGGTGCTGCTTTACAAAAAAAAATACATTTTTGTACCCCATCAGGTTTGCAGCTATTGAAATAATATATACATAATAATAATAAGTATGCATATTTCTCTCAATTAAAATTATAGGATTCCAGTCTGAATGAGTTTAATATAAATCCCTCTCAGATCTGAGCTATGTGTGAAGGCAGCCAGAGAAACACTGCAGAGAGAGTTTACCGTCGGAACACAGAAAGTCTCACCCAACATCTACATGAGCTAAAACCTGGGACAAAATCAGTTTTGAATTAAACCTCATTGCAAATGTGGACACATTAAATCTTGAGCCTTGTGTGAAGAGGACTTTAATATCGATCAGAAGAGGTCTAAATGAAGTTTACATTACATCTTGCTGAGGGCTTTTATCCAAAGAGACTACAATAACTACATTGGACCAGGAAGACACAAACTTTGAGAAAACAGAATCATATAAGTACATCAGGTTTCAGTACAGAGCCAAACATTTCAAGTGCTACTCACTGGCTTTAGTATTTAAATATTATAATTTTGCTTTTCTTAAAGGTCCACATGTCATGCTTTCCGGTTATTACCCGTCCCCCTTGTGTGTTATGAAGGTTTTTATGTAAACGGTCCTGCAGAGTCCAGGGTGTCTTACAGTCATTGAACACCTGGAAAGTCATGGAAATTCAAAATGCCATTATTCGCGGTTCTGGAAAGTTATGGAAAACAATATAGCGCAATGCGTGAACTGTCAACAGGGGGGGAGGCGCCGGTGTTAGGCCCACTGCACTTTCGCGGGAGCTCGGCGCAGCGGTAAAGTCAAAGCTCACAGGCATTCAATGGATTTGTACTGGGAAAAAGTTAGGTTTGGACAACGGTCATCATATCCTTTTGGGAGGGCATGCATAACACCGCACTCCCTATACCTTCAACAATGGAATTCTGATGCGAGGTGAAATGGCCATAGACACGGGACTTCATAGAGAGTTCACTTATTTTGGAAGACCTTTCCTTTCATGATAAAGCAAAGCATGAAGAAATGCTGAACTGAAGGTGAAGAAGCACTTTATCTGCATCTGAGATTGCTTTCCCTAGCACCTGACTTAGATTTAGGGCAAAGTACCGTCAATTTTCGGACTATTAAGCCGCACCTGCAATATAAGCCCGCAAGCAGTGGCGTACCACTCTCCGGTCTCCACTTTTACGCGCCACCTGTCCTCATCGTTTTCCGGCCTCCAGCTTTTCCTACTGGAACCCGCCACTTAAAGGTGGGGGTCCGCGGACCGGGGCCAAAGAGCCCATAGAGTTAAAGGTGTTGGCGTTAGCTGTAAAAATCCATAGATAGCCGCACCGTTATTAGCGCAGCGTCGAAAAATAGGGGAAAAGGCCCGGCTTATAGTCCGAAAATTACGGTAGATTTAATTTACTTTACTTAAAAATCTTTGAGTATTCATTTTGTTTGCCCTATAGTTTTCATAGCTTTTAGAGAGACATGAAGGAGTCTGCTGGGAAAGCTCTTTACTAAAGGGAAGAGCGTGCCTTTTATGGAATGTATTTGTATAAAACTCATATTTTGTTATTTGACGTGTTTTAAAAGGACATGCATCACTTTCTATGCACAACCAAAGACTGAATCAGTCAGAAAGGATCCTCATGAAGTTGAAGCTTAATGAACCGCGCTGGTTAACACGTTTTCTTTTTTGTGTGCATTCAGGGAGTTTCAATCACTTTTTGAAAACTCTTTTGCAATTTATAATTGTTTTGTCATTCTGATTTGTTATTCGACATTGATGATCCTTATGGCATGTATTTAATATACGTTTACATGTCTGGGATTATTTAACTGTAAATCATGTGGTTTACACGCGCAAACCTCAAGTTTCTCTCTCAGTGAGAATACTTGAGAGGATTTCTTTAAGTTTCAGATGAAAAATGTGTGTCTTAATATTCTCAGTTTCTCTTTTCTTATACTCTGACACTTTAAGGCTGCCAAAAATAACTTGTTGTGTTTTTTTTAGAAAAAAAAGTTTTAAATATAAATAATATTTGTAAATAAACCCTGTTTTAATGACTACACCTGTTTCATGTTTTTATCTGTACTGTGTTTGTTCTGATGCATCGCCTGTCTCTCTATCTGCTGCAGAAAATGCATTTGTAGATTTGACATCACGTTGGTCATTTGTGTTTGGTAGAGATGGTACTCAATAGTATCACAACATTAAGTGTCGGTAACGTACCTCCGGTTTATAGGTCCACGGTTCGGTTCGTTTTCTAGGTACCAGCAGAAAAAAATTACACCAAACCATAAAATATACTATATTATATTTTTTATTATTCTTAAACTGTGAATAATGTATTCACTCAAATAAATACAAAATATAATAAATAAAACATTAAGTGCAGCATTTCGACTGACTGAAATAATCTGTATTTGCAACTTTACTACTTCACTCACAACACATAAAACTATTAGTTTTGGTTTTTAATTATTATTAATGTGACATATCTCTCAAATAAATACAAATATAATAAAATAAACATTAAGGTGCAGATTTGATGAACTGAAAATAATCTGTAATTTGAACTGTACTATTACCTAAGCAGCCAGTGTTGACATCATGACTTGCTTTGTCATTGTATTTTCATGTTTCTTTATAGAAAAATGAACTTGGTCCACCATGCTTTGCCGAAAGCCGCCAGATGTGCTGCCTAAACAATGTGCTCCTGCTTGTGAAGTACACCCTCTCGCTATGGACAGAGGTAGCAGATACAGCCAGGTAGCGCTTTGCTATCATGGCGACATAAGGATATTTGGCGTTTGTAAATAGCTTTGCTCCGGTCTGACTTTTTGCGAGTGGTGGGAGGCTTAAATGCTAGAGGGAGTTGGGTTTGGCACTTCAGTTCTTTTTTTATTTTGGTACCCGGTGATATTTCCACGTTTGGGGGTATGACTTTTCAATCCATGAGTGTCAAGTTTGATGTATTGCCAACCGCGTAACCAATTTTAGTTGAACAATGCCGACAAACAGCTTTGGTTCGGTCCACCTGTCTTTGTCCGTCATCCTTGTACGTAACTGCGAAACCAAAATGTTCCCAAACCGGAGACTTCAATGATGCTGGAGGATTTTCGAGCTCAACTTTATCTGCGTTCGCCATTTCGACAGTTCCTCAAATTACTGACTACATTTGAACGCATCCCTGTGACCAGCTCTCATAGTATGCCTCTCGTCCAATGAAATGACTTGCTCGCTCTATGACGCGTTGAACCCAATGTGAGCAAATTACTCTGAATGCTGCGACGCAGCACCTGAGATTACTTCCAAGAAGTTGTTCACGTTCTCAATTTTTTACGTTTAACGTTATATTCTTTCGTGTACCAAACCGGGGTACGTGTACCGTTACACCCCTAGTTTCTTGATTATCATTCAAAATATTTTTTATTAAATCAAAGCAACAGCCATTTACTTAATTTAAATCATGCAATACACGTTCTATAGAGCTGTTTTTATTAGTGATATGTGTGTTAAAATTAAAGTATGCCTCTTGTAATCGAACGCTACTGTTTGTAATTTTATCTCATTGATGTCACTCTCTCTTTAATCTCCTAGTGCCATATCAGAGCTGTATTCATTTAATTTGATAGTAACTAATTAATTTGAAATGTGTTGCTTGGAGTCATTGAAAGGATTATACTTTAAGTCTAATTTTAGCTTATAACTATTCTAGAGGTGTTTGTGTTTTGAAAAATGTATTATTAGTATTCCTTGTTTTAAAGAATATATATGACTTGGTAGCATTTGGAATACAGTAGTGTTCTTTATCAGTATGATTATCCACATCTCAAAAACAATGCCCTATATTAGAGGATACAATTTAAAAAAAAAAGAAAAAAAAAATGTATCACATTTCTAAGTGACTCTACCTTCTTCTTTTGTTTGTGTCGGGCCCTTTTGGCAGCCTTGGCACTGTTGACAGGTTTGGGTTCAGAACTGTTTATGAAGTCCAGCAGCTCGTCTACATCCCGGTTGTCGATGGCGCCGGCCACTGTCAGCTCTGCATCCTGGCGCTGAGGCGGCTCCTCTTTACGCCGGGTCAGACGTGAGCGGAGCTTCTCCCGGATCTCAGCGTAGTTACGGCTGGTTGGTGCAGCTGGAGGCTGTGACCAAACGATATATAGCAAAAAATATTTTCATGTTAGATTCTTATAAATGTTAAACAAGCAGGAAAAAGCAAGGGAAACTCTCATTTACTACTCGAGAGCAACAAAAAAACGTTTAAAGTACCGCATTGTGCCCAAAGAACTCGCAGTAGCAGCAGTCGCAGTACTTCCCGTCCTTCTGATTGGTGGAAGAGGAGGCACAAGAGCTCCTCTCAGAGCTGCTGTCTTCATCCTCGCCCTCCTCCAGCTCCGACGAAGGGTGGCATAACGTCCCATTAGTCATTTTGTGCCCCTTACACGCCTGGTCCCTACACAAATAGACATAATTGACATTGACCATCAAAAAGCATTTGTATTTTTTAAGCGGTTTTGTGGTGTCCCCTAAAGCTTGATGAAACACTTGAAAAACTACTGGAAGTCTGGAATTCTGTAAAATATAAAATATAAATAACTACTCCTTAGATATTCCTATAATTTAACACTGCAGATGGATTAAAATATTTCAAAAAAGCAATGTTGAGAAGGAATCCCTACCTGCAGGCCCCAGCTGTCAGATGGCCCGCATTTGAAGGGGCCACGGTCCCCGCACTGTGTCCATTGCAAGGGTGGTTACAGCCCATGATGGACGTGCCCAGTTTGCTGTGCTGAGTGTTCACGGCAGGAATGTGGGAGTTTTTGCAGGGGCTGGGCTTATGGACAGGTGTGGGACTGTCTGGACTGGGAGAGTTGAGTTTGGCTGAGGGGCCGTGGAGGTTTGGTACCAGTGGGGAGAAGGGAGCGTGGGCTGCGACGCCAGCGCCGGACGAGGAGGTGACGTGGCCGTGCTGCCCAGAGTTCGGCTTTGGAGGCAGGAGGGAGGAATGCTGGGAGGACAGGCCGGTGGGACTGTTGGGGGGTACCGACAAGTCTGTGTGCTGATGGTGGTCACTGGGGTGGAAGGCTTCACCTGGACAGCAGAAAACAAAAATACAAATGACTCAAAATCATAAACGCTGTATCAGTTTTTTTTCTGGTCTGCACAGTTTATTTTGAGGGGTTTATTACTACCTGAATAAGTTACGGGTACAGACAGAAATGTAACTTGGGAGGGGGGTCAAGTTTGCACAACTTGTCCCGTAAAGAACTCTTATGCTTTGGCTAATATTAATGCATTTACCACTCATATCTAAGGTGTACATCAAATATGTCCCCTTTGTGTATAAATGATCTAAGTTTACTTTGACAGTAAGTTTAAAATAAAATAGGCAAGCCATTTATTTTTAAGATCTTTGACTGTGCGATATAAAAATATTGTTTAAATAATGGTGTCTATTACAGGAAGTCATCATTAAATATGAATAACTAGTCCTTACATTTTCCTAAGGTTTAACATTGCGGGTTGATTAAGATATTTCAAATATTTAGTTAGATTTAGATTTAGTAAATGCTGTTAAACCTTTAAAGCAGTAGGCGATTTGGTATTTTTAAACCCTCTATTGCTACTGGAGGGACAAGGGGGATGGCAGGTTTGCTAACAAGGGGGATGGCCTCTAGCCTCAAATGGGCAAGTGCCTAAGAGTCACAGGAAGTGTTACCTGGCGGTGTTGGTCGACGGCACATGGTCTTGAAGTGCTTGGGCGTTGTCTTAAAAAGATCTGCTGAGGTAGACAGGGGGCTCCCAGCAGAAGATCCACTGGAGGTCTGGGATGACGGGTGACTGTAGGGACAGACTTTGGCCCCCGACGTTTTAGCAGATTTCCCCGGTGCTTCATGGAGTCCTCTTTTCTCATGACAAGCTGAACCTGCTGTTAAACCTGGAGATTAAAAATGTTCCATTAATTTGATGATGGGTTTAAAAGGAAATGTCCCTTTAAGACAATCTGACAAAAAGTTCCAACCAAAAATAATCGTATTTTGATTTGAGCACCATAACTTCCTGGATTGTTTGAGTGCTTCAATCAATGTCCTTGAATAATCCTGAAAAAATTGCCTGGTGCTGAGATTTCAGTCATTCAACAGTCTTGTTTTAGACTGCGGTTTATGTCTCGTACAAATAATTTCCTTCTCTATGAAGGCATGTTTAAACATGTTCATCTGTCCAATGGTGATCATTTCTCACTGCTATGATAAAGAAACCAGCATTGACAGACATTCTTAAGCTCTAAAAGGGGAGAGCCCCTTTCTGATAATCAAAACAAAAACAAGGAAGTAGTACTACAATGTATTAGCTATAGAATAAGGAGACTATCTGCATTTACATTGGTTCCCTATCAGCCAGCCTTTCACTTTGCAATTCTACCTGACACCGGCTATCAGTGCAGAAATTTCCCCTTTGATACCAGCTTAAACATCTGCAATGGCATCTAGAAGTACTATAGTTAGCTCGGTTCTAATTCAACTTATAAAACAGGGATATTATTTCTAGTTGAAAACATTATTGTTATTATTGCAAACTTTTAAATGGAATAAAGTTAAACAAAGGCAGGCATCTGGGATTAAATTGAGTCCATGCAGAAAGTGTACCGTTGCACTCACTGAGCACAAATGCCATCAAGTATGACTAATTTCCTTTACAAGAGTTAAATGCAATTTGGCAAGATGACCCATTTGAGAATAAGCTAAACTAGAGATAGAACCATAACTATGCATCCGGTAAACTCTACAGGTGGTCTGAATAAAGCCAAGAAACAGGAAGCAAACAGACAAAAGCTAAAATCATAGCTGTCTGAAATGTAATGCTTCCCTTATAAAACAACTGCCCGTCTCAGGCCCAGGACAAACCTGCCACACTTTCACATTCCATTCTCCTCTCGAGGCACTTCTCTCAGGTATCGCTGCAATGGCTAGACAATGTTATAACTAAGTAATGCACCCGAGTAAATGTGTTATACAGTCCTATTGAACCAAGAAATGCTCAAATGATAAAATGATATATCTGTCCAATGATTTAGCTAGGATACAACATCATTCAACTATATCTTAAAATGCTTTGATGCATCTTGACGCAGGCACTTCGATGTCCACCATCATTCACTTCATTACACCAAACAATCCTTACTGGGAAAGCCATCATATCCATCACCAAACACAATTCCCTATTAGATCTAAGGAAGTTAAATATTTCAAGAAATAAATCACACTTTATGTAAGAGATGATCACTTTTCAACCACAGCCCTATAAAAGAGGGTTTTAAGGGTCCATTTTTAAGTATTTTTATATTAAAAAGCTGAATCCAATAAGTGCTCAATAATTCTGAAGTTTATCTCAGAAGATATTCAAACAGATTGTGACCTTAATGTAATCCCTGAAATTTGACAAAGACTTAAATGTGGATTTTTAATCCAGTGTATTCTTTTAGCTTTTTTAGTCACAAGTCATATTCTCTGATTTAGTAAAATCATCTTCGATGGAAAGTGTGTTATTTTTAAAAGCATCTACCTCACCGAGTAAGCTTTTACAAGATGCCTCTTTATACTTCTAAGACCTAATAAACTAACACCTGAACAAAGTGGCCAAAAATAAATCACACATTTATTGGGAACTAAGAAGGCTAACAAGCCATCCTTAGAGACTGATTCTAACCACATTTGTGTATATTTTACAAAACTGTAACTTGCAACACAGCCTGAAATGTAGGTCTTTGATGTTTTCAGCAATTACTGTCAATGTCACTAGATTTTTTTTCTGGAGCTGTGTTTTACCCTGCAAAGACAGACCTGGTTGTGAGTGTGAAGAAGTGTTGTGGTTGCAGTGTTCCCCTCCGTTGGTGTGGGCAGAGTTCCAGAGCCCTGACAGTTTGTGGGCTGACAGGAAGGAACTTGGGTCCCAATCCACAGTACTTTGCTCCGGGTAACCGTTCCCACAGCTTTGGGACTTACAGGAGGAAGAGTGTGACAATGGTACCTGCAAAATAATAAAAAAAACAAAGCCCACACTGGTTAATCACAGAGCTGTTTAAATACAGTAGGCTAACCTATTGGCACCAAGTAACAAACTAAATGTTCTTGTAATACATTGAAAATAGATTGACAAGCGAAAAATCCATAAATCCATATTAAGTAAAAAAACAAACAAAACATAAAATAAATCACTGCAGGTAGCCGTCTCTCATTCTGTTCCTTATTCCTCACATTTGCATGTTTGAACCAAATATCAACAAAACCTCTGGGACACCAAGTTCATCTCAAGTGAAGCTTAAGTAAGATGAAAGAGAAGTCTGACATTTGCATTTCATGCAAAGCATTTGTGTTAAAAAAAACCTAAGAAAGCAGAGTTGATAGCTGCTGCTGCTGCCTTAGATATGCCAGAGACATAAATACAAAATAAGGTACTACTGAATATGAAAAAAGACTATACGTTTAAACTTACGACTACGATTTATTTAGTGAGTAAGCACATGCCTTGTATGATGAATAAAGAAGAGATTGCCTCCGTCGACAGAAACCAACACAGTTAAACTAAAACGTAGTACAAAGAAGTTGTAAAAAAGGATCCAGACATATGACCCAAATTAGTCCTTTTTTATTTACCGGCGCTGGTTGCTCCTGGGTGCTTCGCCTCTCTTCCTCTTCCACACTCTTGCAGCAGCTCTGACATATCCACAGAGGCACCTCTCCCAGCAGGGACTGAGACAGCGAGGGCACGGCATCAGCAAGCTTACGCCCTGGTGCCTCCCGCAATAAGGCCTGGGAGAGCGCAGGCACGGCATCAGCCAGCTTGGTCCCATGGCCCCCAGGGAGTCCGTTCACAGAGTTTGCTCCCCAGTCCTTAAATTCTCGGTGGCACAGGAGGCAGCAGGTGTGCATAGGCTAGGTAGAGAGAGAGAGAGAGAGAGAGAGAGAGAGAGAGAGAGAGAGACACAGGATAAAGAGGTTGAGTACGCGCCTGTGATTGAAAATAAAAATATGGTCTACTACGTCAGATGTCTGTCAGGATAGTTTCTGCATTAGGACATTGTCACCAAAACATAGTAGGCAGTCAACAGACCTTTTAAAATATGGATTATGTGTGCATTTTACAGTCAGTTAGTTTGTTATTCAGTGCATCCAGCAAAAACGAATAATACAAAGGTGATTCAAAACTTAAAAGGTTAAATCAACAACTCTCTAAACAGTTATGGATATAGGAGATGTTTTCCAGTATTTTCTGGATATAATTGTATAGTTGCATAATACTATAAAAGCTTAGTGAATGTTGATAATTACAATAGCATAACACAATTCTGCCTAAAAATGAAATATGTTATCAGTAGCATTGGGACGTGTCTAAACTGGCATCATACCGTTGTGGTGGTTTAACATGTGAAAACGTAAGGCTCTGAGGTCAGATGGTTGCTGAGGCAACAGTGGTCAAAACCTGCAGTAGCATCTTCTCTTTTTAAGGCTAAGGTTAGTGTTTACCCTCAACTTAGCTAACACACTGACTTCGACTTAGCTAGCCTACTAAGCCTAGGCATCACTGTCCGATAGCTTCATGCATTAAACTTTTTTTAACATGAGCTCCTGTCACACTCCGGTAGTGCAACACAGCAAAAGAGGTAAACAGTATGATAGAGTCGAATAAAAAACTCGAACTAGTTAGCTAGCTTTATTATGAACTCGTTATCTAGTAAAGCTAACCAGATAATTAGCTTGCTAGCAGCTGTTTAGCTACTGCTGGCTGTGTGGTTCCTGTGTATTGGGTTCAACTGCAGGCACTAAGCACGTTTGCAACGCGCTAGCTGGAGATGATAGCCCAGCTAGCCTTCGGGCTAATGTAAGCTGTGCGGATGAATAGTTGTAAATGCTGGAAATTGTACGACCTGTCCGAGGCACAATGTCACCTGTCCGTCAGAGGAGCTGGGCTGCAAAGCTAGCCTCAACGCCGCCTGCTAGGGACGAGTCTGTTAGCTAAGTTGAGCCTATTATTTATTTATTAACATATCAATCGATGTGAGAGTACAACATCTACGACTACTACATAACGATACAAATAGCTTTCAACCAGACAGCGGATGCATATAACTTCACATCTGCACAATCTAGCTAGAAGAAAATAGCACAATGAAAGATGCTTGGATTAGCAGAGTGATGCTAGCTCAGATGCTAGCTAGCCTGTTTTAAAAGCAGCAATTGGCTTGTTGCTAGCTACCTGGTTCGCCCTGGTATTGGCCAGCCTATCCAGCCCAGCATCTCCGCCGCCGCCACCGTCAGCTGCATCGCCGGGAGAGACTGGGCTCTTCGGTGCGGTCTGCTGTCCGGGCGCAAGCTCCTTCTGGGCGACTCCTGGCTGCTTGCTTTTCTTCCTTGCCATTACGGTGTTGTTTATAATACGCTTTGGCCAAGTTTGCACCAGTTTCGAGGATTTGGAGAGCACACTTTCGTTTCTTCTCGGACCTCAAAAATGTTCTCTATCTCCTCCAGTCAAGACAACAGTCAATATGGCGGAGGACTGGCACACTCAGGAGTTCATAGGTTAAAGATACTGCTGGCAATGCGGCTTCACTCCTATAGGGAGACTACAACTGAAACCTAATGCAAGCACTGAAGCCAGACACCGCCATCTTTGGTAAGGGCAATCCTCCCCTCCCACTTTCTTATGTGAATGAAAATCCAATTTGACATATCCTCCCGCCTACATTAACTACGGAAACGATTGTTTTGGCGTTTTCAACATAATAAGACCATGTTATTCTATGTTACTAAAAGTATGCAAGTTAAATGTACACCGTCTGGTAAATGAAAAATATTTGAATAGTAAGATAATCAGATGGATTTAGGCAAATACACATTTGTTTTTTATACATCGGAAGAGGGGGAGAGTACAATTATACTAAGTGTAACAAAAGCATATGTAGCTAACAATGCAACTTTACAAAACTACGTTAGCTCTCAGACGGCCATCTTATATCATGTTTTTCTTTAGGTTTTAATATAATAGTGGAAAGAAAGTATAAGTTCATGCAAATATCAGTCAAGCACAAGTCAATATAGTCCGCCAAAATAATGAATGTTTGAAAAATAAAGGTGTTGTCAAACAGGAGGGGAGGGAGCTTTGACATGACGTTTTACGTTGACTGTAGATGCCTTCAATTGCTTTCGGACATATTATAATTGTAACCTTAAAACTTTATACAATGAAAAAGTAAATAAAAAGTCACCAAAACATAAACTTTTTTCTCTTTTCTAACGAAAATGAGGCACCAGATGCCAATACTTTAGTTAAATGTTCCTCCTTGTCTCTATTATAGATCAACGTTGTGCCCTCCGGATATTTTTTTTGACGTCAGTTTTACATGTCCGAGTTTACGCCGAACACGTGAACGCAGCGCCAGTGTTTAGGCTCTGTGGTCTCAACTGAGGACGTAGCACAGACACAGCTTCATCTCCTGACTGCCGACGCTTACGCCACAGTTGCTTGTTTACCAGAGATTTTGTTCTTTTAACAACAATTATAATGGAAGGAACCATTTGCAACATCCAGGTGCTTCTCCGGGCTGCTGAGTTTCTTGAGAGAAGAGAGCGAGGTAAGGTTTTTATGATAACTGTCAGTCTACAGGGGAGGAAGTTGGTTATTGTTAACCCAACGAAATGCATTTGAAGCTAAATGAACTATGCATGTAATGCAAAACACAATATAGATATACAACAGAATGTTAGTGTTGCATAGGGTATATTTTTTTCTGCAACAAGGGTAACATTAGGCGATCCATCCCATTACTCAGTGACCTACATATCGGTCTCATCATTGTACTCAAAGGCGCCAATCTGCTCCAGTTTGAAAAGGAATTAGAGCGGCGGTGAACGCTCTCTACTGTCAATGAAAGTGAGAAAGGGACAACGCTAAACTCAACGTTTCATTTCCTATTAAAACAATGTAAAATCTTATTTTGCATTTCTGCCTGTGAGGCTACAAAGAGCCGTTTTATAAAAGTGAAAGAGCGGTGTGATGGCGCCAAAAACAAAACGCCCAGCTGATGATGCTGTTGACAGCAGCTTTTGTCCTTCTCTTCTGACGATTTAGGAAGAGATTAGATATTATATGATCATTTATAGCACTAGGTTTCATTACCGATGATAATGGGATCACTTTAAGTATTTATACTTAACATCGTTGCTATTTAATTTCAGACAGTTTTCTTACACCGTTGTGATGTTTTTTTTCCTGCACAGAGGCAGAACATGGATATGCTTCACTCCTTCCTCTCAGTCCAGATGACTCTGACAAGAGGAGCAAACAGAAGAACAGAAAGATATCTGCTGGTGGTGGAGGCAATAGGTGAATACCTTGCATAACAGACAACTGACAAAAAAGGGTGTGGTTATGCATTTGTAAACATGAACATATTTCATAGCTTAACAAAACTGTATTTTTCTGTACCTGCAGGTCAGTTCACAACGAGCTGGAAAAAAACAGGTATGGACTATTTTGTCATGAACAATAGATTATATCACAAGTGTATAAAAAAACAAACTTTTATATTTAGGCCAAATGCAGAGGACAATCTTGAAAGGCCTGTTTTCACTTCCATGAAATAACATCTGTTGTGCTTTTTAGACGGGCTCAGCTGAGGCACCATCTAGAGGAGCTGAAGAAGCAAGTCCCTCTGTCATCTGACTCGATGAGGAACACCACACTCAACCTGCTGAGACGAGCCCAGCTGCACATAAAGGTACACAACACCATGACTCATAGAAGTCCTAGTTAAGAACATGATAATGGGACAGTTATTGTCCTGATATCATGGTGCATTTGCTAACAGTATTTGATAGATACCTTCTAAAGTTGGGTCTACATATTTAGTCCCCTGCTCACTTTTCCGTCTCTTCTTTTTCAATTTCAGAAGCTGCAGGAGCAGGATGAGCGTGCGGAGCAGATGAAGGGCCGTCTGCGCTGGGAGCAGAGAGAGCTGCGGGTGCGGCTGGAGCAGCTGCAGAGAGGCTCCGAGAGGATGAGGAACGACAGTCATGGGTCAACCATGTCGTCTGAGAGGTCGGACTCTGACAGAGGTACGTACCAAGCCTCTCAACCAGGCGTAGTCACAGTAATGTGTAGCCTTTTATAGCTTGAAGTACAATTAAAGGTTTGGTTATATTTGATCATTATTCTGTCACATTCAAACCCCTGTGATTCTGCTCTAATGGAAATTAGAAATTCCAGCAGAGGATTTATAAAAAAAAAAAGACGGAGAGAAACCTTCTAAAAAAAAATATGTCCAAAAATAATTTTCTGTCAAAACGTATTTGTTAATCATACATTAGTGTAGTCTACTCATTAATAAGTGTTTAGGATTTGGACATTTTACATATTATGAATGAAACTAAATCAAAAGTAATCAATATTACAGGTTATCAACCTCAAGGAAAAGTATTGTGACGTTATTATTTGTATTTTGTTATTAACTTACATAAATCTTTCATCCAAATGATTGAAGCAAGAACCACAAAAACACAAGTTAACAAAATATTTTTGCATGTTCTTTTCCCACATTTCCATCGTGTTTTTTCTCTTTCACTAATGGAGTTGATGTTTTGTCGGTCCCTTTACAGAGGACGTGGAGGTGGACGTGGAAGGCATAGTGTTCGACTGTGTGGACTCTGACGGACTGAGCATTACGCACACTGATGCAGACCACTGTTACTCCAGCATGGACAAAGCCTGGCTATGACAGTAGTAACTCGTTTGACGTCAAGAAGAGGAGAAAAACATTCCAAAAACAAGCCAACGGAGGAAAATGTTACTGTACAACTGAACACTTTTTTTAAATGGAGTAACTTGTGACATTCTCTTTTTAAAACATGTCAGACTACAAGCTAAACAATAATGGTGTGAATGAGCTGTGTCCATTTTGCACTGAAAAGCATTTAAAATCACTGGGCAGGGATGGATGTAACCTTGCGCATATATATTTTCTGGCATTTCTTACCTTAGCCAAGCTGTGTCTGTAACTTAATGAATCAAAAAGCTCATTCATCTCTTAAGGGCGTATTCCTTAGCCTGTAAGGGCTTTTTAAAATCCAAATGAGGGCTTTTTATTCTAATCTCTTAACTTATTCTTTACTACAGTATGTCAACTGAATTCTGCCTTAAATCAGATTTGATGTAGTATACCATACAGCTTTCCTTTAGCACTAAGTTCCTTTTCTGTTATGTCATGTGTAGCCCGCACTTAAGCATTAACTGTGCTATGATTTGTATTATCGTCTTATTATATAAATTCAGTCGTCTTTTTTCTGTTGCACAAAATGTACACATTGCACTTGTTTTCAAAAGATTATGGGTATATTAAAATGAAAACAGTAATCTGAAATAAACTGGTCATATTTGCAGTTATATCTGGCAACTGGGGCAAATATAAATGTGTTGTATTTGTACACAATCCAGTCTGATCAAGTGCAAGAATGTTGTTGCCCGTGTGAAGATGCATTGTGAGAGAGGCATTACGACAGTTTGTTATATTCACTGCTAAGATGAGCTGGAAGTGATCACGACTGTGATTGCGCATTTGTCGAAATAAAATACAAATTCGCCAGGCAGGTAATGTCAACTTGTAGTAATTATGCAATTGATGCTGTACAAATATGTATCATATTCTTTGCTATATATTTAATAACTGAAGGGGCTTGTTCACATCACTTTTGTATATGCAAGATGCCTTATTACCTTTTTTAATAGTATGTATGAATTCATCTATCTCTCCGCCCAGTAATATAATGTAGCATTTTTGAACTGGTGTAAGCTTTTTTTAATGAATAAATATTTTTCTTATTTATGTGACGTTTCATTTTTTACCTGGACTGATTGGTTTACAGTTATGAAACTCAACAGTTTGTAACATTGTACTTATGACCCTATAAGACAGTAATGCTGTTTGAAATGATGCAAACAGGCATTATGACGAGTTTCAGGACCTATTTGTTTACAGTGATTCTCAGAAATGATTTCTAATTATGACAGAGCAGCAAACTGAGTTTCAATGGATGTTTCATTCTGCACATTCTTTCTTGAGACAACAGGGCATGTTTGGTTTTTTCTTTGAGGGGAGTTTTTTTTAAGCTGTTAGCCTGTGGAAAAATGTAATCATAAGAAATGACTCTGGAAAAGCTGCAGATAGAGCCATGAGAAATGAATGCAACTGATTATTTAATGTTGTTTTTATAGGCAATAATTTAAGCTTTGTTAGTTCCAGGTTTAATATGTGCAATAAGTTAATTTCAATAAACATTGAACCAGTCCGGCCCTCGACTAGTACCAATGTTTTTATTTTGGCCCACTGTGTATTTGAGTTTGACACCCCTGCTTTATAACAAAGTAATGGTCGTTGTCACCTTTTTGCATTCGTTAAGCCTTTTGAGTACAATCTGAGATTGATTTTCCTTGTTCTCTATAAAAAAGATGTATATATAGTAATTGACAAGAAGTAATATTACAGGAAAATAAACATGATCTTAGTTGGATATTGCAACCCGATTGTATATGTCAGTATATCGAGGCACCACTTATTCAAAGACATCACAGCATGATGGTTACAAAGGAACAGTCCATTTATTGACAAGCTGATATTGAATCAACACAGTAAGAGTAAGTAAGAGCACAGTGTTGCATGGGTTGTATCATCACACCTAAACTGAATGCACAAAACAAGGTAACATGTTTGCCTTTGTACACGCATTTGAAATTCAGGCGAAGACACTGATGTCCCCTGCAACCACATATTCCCACAAGGGAGTATTTCTTATCAAGCTATGAATGCAAGCAATAAGGACCTTTCTCCAGTTAATGCACTTCAACTTGAAGTAATCAGGTTTAAGATGATTAAGGTGTGGTTAGGTGAACTAAACTAAATGAATAGATAACATGATTGTGGAGAAACATAAAACGTAAATTATACACATGAATTAGATCTTGTGGTATGCTATCTTAGCATGAGAACAAAAGCTGTTAATAATACAAAGCTCTTAGAAAACAACATGACGTACTAACAGGAACAGAACAAAAAGTAAACGTTGATGAAGGGCACAGAGGTTGAGCAAAGGTCTGATGAACGGCATCAAGGTTGGCGAAGTGCTATTATTGTTTTATGGCACCTGGAGCCATATTCAGCCGTTCCTCTGAGATCTCTATCTACGGTAAATACTGAGATGATCTGGTATCAAAAGTACAATATATTTTAGAAGGCTGGAACAGGCTCTTGAACCCAGCTCAGGCCCTTTTATGGTCCAACCACCATTCACGATGCTTCCTCATAGAGGTCAGGTGTCTACCCAATGACCCGGGATCAGTTTGTCTTACCCCAATGCTCAACTAAACAAAAGGGTATAGATAAATCTGTCCTAGTATCAGTGGTAAAGAACCGGTGATCGACTCATCACACATACTGTTTCTTCTGAGCCTGGGAGGCCAGATCTTTGGCTTTCTCCTTAGCTGCCAGGGCCGTCTCTCTCGCTCGCTCCGTAGCCGTCTCTGTTAAGGTTCTTGATGGAGTTTCACCTAAAAAATAGGACATATGTTATAATAAGGCTAAGGTATAGATATTTATGTAGCGCAGGAAAACCTACGATAACACTTCATTGTTCTGAATTGTGTAATAAAGAACATTAATTACTAATGTGCACCGACTTTTAGATTTGTTGTGTGTCAATCACAGGGTTTTTGTCAACAATACTCCACGAATGCCGATACATTTTAAATATCAAACTATGTTATCCTCATGTATTCAAGCCCTTAACTTTGGAATGACTAAACTGTCGCAGTAGAGACTGATATTGTGCATTTTTGTTATTTTAACACATAAAACTGTCTTCTTACAAATTGAACTTGACAAATATCCAATGAGTGAATAGCCTTGATTTGTTAACAGTTTTTAAATGAACAATTAGTTGGACAAGTATGGCCCCGCCCCCATTACATCCAAACTAAATATATACACTTTTTAATAAAAAGTTCTATGACATGGATTTAAACAGCAGGAAAGCTATACCCAAATGGCCAGTTCTTAGACTTGACTGATAAGATTGCTTAAAGAGCATAATCCAGTTTTTATTTTACTCAAAGTTTCCATCTTTTACTTTACATCTGTTAAACTGAATCTTAACAAAATACCTAGCATCAGAGCACTTGTACCTCTTAATTATTCCTTTTCATTGCAGATATTGTGAATTGTCGTTGCAGGAAAATAACAGGTGTTTCCAAAAATAATTAGCGATGCTTTTATTCATGCGGCTAATGCATTGTATTATAACTGACAACTTACCATGCATTTTGGCCAACACGTATTCAAAGCCCTTCATGGTCTTTGTTACACTGTTCTTGAACCTTCTAAGACCAAATTCCTGGAAAGAGAACACAGTCAGCCAACACTTAAAAAGCACTTTAACATAAGTCTTGTGTCAACAACCTACACCTCATATCGGCACACGTACTACCATGTCTGAAAATAATTAAAGGTCCCATGTCATGGCCATTTCTACTGATCATAATTCCATTGTTGAGGTATACTAGAATAGATTTAATAATTAATTTTAAAAAAATGCAATTTTCCAAACTCACATTGGTTTCTCATATAGCATCTCTGTATAGTATGTGTATTCACTCTCTGTCCTAGACGGCTTGTTGGAGCTCCTGCCCCGCCCCCCCCCCTCCCTGTGAGCCCACTGTGCTCTGATTGGTCAGCTCGCCCACTCTGTTCTGATGAATCCACCACCGTTACAGCGGAAAATCAGTGATTATGTGTTACAATGGCGTTAGCAACCAGAAAGGGACACCAGTAAGGACAAACAGAGGAGAATGCTGCGTGGGGTCTGGGTGCCGTGTTGGCGGGACGTTGCGCGGCTCACTGCTGCGAGGAGCGGACAGTGTGAGCTGGGTTCATTTCCTGCTTGCTGCGTGGGGTCTGCGAGACAGCGAGACATCGCGAATGGACGCGGGAAGGGGGGGATGCTGAGGGGGCTGCAGAAACCCCCATCTGCGAGGCTCCACTACTTAACTCTGTGATAAATCAATCAGGAACCTAAGTAGTTTCAGACAGCTTCAGCTGCTCAACTAGTACATCTGAACACTATGTGTTATGTTACCTAATGAAAAGTTAGATGGGTTAGTCTTCCTTTCAGACCCCCTCAGCACTTTCCCTGATCTGTTTACTCTACTGACCTGAACAGCTCTTGAGAGCCCATAGATGGTGGTAGAGATCCAAGCTTCTCTCTTTATCTCAGTGCAGCTGCCATTTTCAGGGTTAATATAGTACTTGCACCGCTCTTCAACCGACTGTAACAGAGAGAAAAAAACAAACAAATGATCACGAGGCTGTTGTTACTTTGTGCCATGCTGAGTGAAAGCAAACATTGTGGTACCATGAGTCGAGCGTGGCTGATGTTCCATGTGAGGGTGGTCATGGTCCTTTTCTGAGGGTCCACAATAGAGTCCTCGATGATATATGCCGAGCTGGACATTTGCTTTGGAAGGTAGGGCTCCATCCAGCGAGGTGCTCGGTTTGTTTTGGTCAAGAGACGTCTGGAAACGAGGCAGTTTGTTGGAGTAACCTCTCGGAAAATGATGTCTTCAGTCAAAACATGGTTACTGTGGGAGAGAAGGAGAAGATAAGGATCACAACAATACAAAACCTCTGTGGGCTTATAATAAAGTATATTTTTCTTCAATTAAATAATATTGTTTAATCTATGCAAGCACATATATGAAAATAAGTAACCTAAAGGAATGCAAATATCATACACCAATCACTCAGTATTTTACTCACAGTAAAATAGCAACATCCTAATATAGAAATGCTCTATTACAGGTCAAAGTCTAAAATTAATCATCTTACTTTAGCAGAAGTTCTGAATTATGTGCATACAGAAGGACTTAACGTGTTAAAGATGACATTTCTCCTCAGATGACAGAATTATGTTATATCACATCACAGAATTACATATTTTATCTAATAATCAATGTGCAAAAACATAATAAACAAGCATCTGAACTGTAGTGGATTCAAAGTGTTAAGTACCCTAAAATACTAGTGAATTACCTAAATCCTATACCTAAGAACACTGCTAGATTAAATACACTTCAGTTACTTTTCACCACTTTGAGTATAGAAATGTAGACACATAATCCCAACCCTTCATGCTTTGCAATTTGGATAGATCAGAGTATGCAAGGAGCAGAGGAAACACTGAATTCAGACTCATATCACTCACCTGTAAGGGTTGGGATATCGTTGCCAGAAAGCAACACAGACTTGGTCCCAGCTGCTTTTGAGCATACCTGCGCAGCAGTAATACTTCACCATGGTGCCGTGTGTTTACTGTGGCCCCGCTGTGGAGACACAGAATACAGCCTGTGAGTTTCATACGTTTATGTAACTAGCTTTCCAACAACAGTGCAGGACGCAGCTCAGGTAAATACAACGGGAGCCCGGAATTCACTGGACAGCAGATTCGAAGATTCGGGAACATTTGTGTTTGTTTTAACCAATTGACCATTAATGTAGACAAGGTCATATTAAACTAAATAAAAAAAGTTTTATTGTATTACATAGGTTTGTTTAAATGTTTTACATCTGTTATACATCCCACCGTTAGCAGAGACACACGTTTTCCAGAACTTTTCAGACTACTACTGACTTTAACTTTAACTATATATTTATTTGTTGTTCCTTTCTTCTCTTTTCTTTCTTTCTTCACTATTATCTGTAAAGCGTCTTTGAGCACCTGTAAAAGCGCTAACAAATTAAATCTATTATTATTATTATTATTATTACATGACAGCTGTCTTTCAAATAATACTTCTTAAATACCACACTGAAACTGCTCAAAATAAGCCTTGAGCGACCATCATGAGCACAAACAAATGAATATCCAAACAGTGAGTAGCTAAAATCAGATATAAAGTATGTCACATTTGTCACGTCCGCACTGCAAAGCTTCCTAGTTAGCATGAGCTAGCCTAGCATGAAGCAGTCTCTATGAATGAATGGCAAAGACATTGATTTCATTAATCGACATTCAAAAAGTAAATTGCTGCTTTCATTCCTAAAGGCAAAGGTGGTTACCTTTAAGGCGACAACATTCAAAAGTTGGGTATTTTCATGTTATACTCCTGTCGGCATGGATTTCACCGTGCAGCCACCATGGCAGCCACCGACAAATCATGTGAAACTGGAGAGAAGGTCAAACGAAGACGACATATCCGGTAGGTGGTGACGATGCAATATCCAGTTTGAACACTAGAGGGAAGCAGGTAACCGTGCAAAATGCACTACAGCGTGAGAAAGGATTTGTTACCTGAAATGTAGATTTTGATCGGAATCTTGGGGTCAAATATCATGTAATTTTTCCCCAAAACTTAAAAGTGGCATCCGTACAATCTCCCTTCAACTCAAATATTTAACAATGCTATGGTTAAAAGGACAGTTCTCCCTTCAAACTAAAAAATGCATAGCTACATTAAAACAATCTAGATTGATAAATAACTCTACAGGTAAACGGAAACTGTGTATTTTGGGTGAACTATCTTTTTAATATGAACATGTCTTGCTATTTCTGGAGATATATCCTCTTCAGCATGCTATACTTTAGGACAGATGCATAATCTCTTACGCATATTAAAACCATCCCTGAATACATCTCCAGACTGCAGCCAAATCTTCACACATGAGCTCTAATGCCCAAACGGTTTGATGCCAAGGGTGTAAGCTCAGTATTTGTATTTGCTAGTAGTCTCGATTAAGGCTAAGAATTTCTATAATTATCTACAGTACATAAATAAAAAACATAGGCTAAACTAGGGCATTAGTAATGTGGGTGTCAAGAACCAGCAGTACAAAATCAATACATGTTTTCTTTGCTGAAATGAATCACACTGCAGTTGGGTGTTAAATACTACAACAAATACTTTATTTGATGTTATTTGGACCCACTAGTTCTTTTTATTTTTCAAAATGAAGTCTGAATGTTTTGTGCAGGACTTTGATTCATTTAAATTATTTCTGCAAATGCTTATTTTTTCCCCCTCTGTGTGGACTGTCTTCCCACCTATATATGGATTTTCTTAGCTGTCGTTCATGGAAAGTTGATCCCTCCTATATTACCGTATGGAGGGTGTATACCCCACGGCACAGACCCCGAGAGTAATCCATGTATGGTAGCTGTGTTGAAAACATTTCAGAATATGCCACTATTTTGAGTTTTATATTCGACTTTCTTAACTTAATCCTCTCATCCAAACTTTTCTTAATTTAAACACATATCATTTCTTCTCCTGATGAGTCATGTATACAGCGGGTGTTCATATCAGAGGCAGTGTGGTTGATTAATGTTCTTGTGTTTATTATTAACAGACCACCACAAAGGTCACTTGAGCAGCATGTAGAATGTATAATTGCATGATTTTTCTTCATCCAAATCCCTTTTTCTACATATCCTCAAAGCAGCTGCACACATGTGACGAAAATACCAAAAAGTCCCACTTCACGCAGTTCAGTGGTTTTCGATCTTATTCCTTTGGAGACAGCTGGTTCGTCTAATCGAGAACAGCTGGTTGCCAGGTGAACACAATTAACTTCCTGGTTGGACAGATCAACACTTCCTCTGGATGGACATGGGCGGAAATTGAATGTTACTCTACAAGGACTTTTGAGTGAATCCATAATGCAGCATATGTGAAACTCAACAAATAGAAGAACGAGTGAGAAAAACAAACTTGTTCACAATATTAACCTTTTTCCCTTCAGTAGGTATGGACACAATAATAGCTTCAGGCAATGTTTGCAATGGAATGCATTATTAATTGGACATAACTTATCAACAACAGCTCTGCAGTTACAGGAGACACATATTATATTGTACGTAGTTTTCTAACAGCCTAGTAAACATCCGAATCACGTATTTGAACAGGTTAGACAGATGTGTTTTAACTAGTACCATTCACAAAGGAAAGAAAGGCCTTACATAAAGCAATTTGCATGCAAAGCTCCAAGCCCTCTCTAGTCCCAGATATACTCATAATCAATTCAAGTCAAAAGGCTGCTTTTCAACCACAAGCACCACAAACCGGAGGTGCGTTAAATGTGTTCAGTCACATCCTACAGGCATTTTAAATTGTGCTAATCTCAAACAGCAGTTGGAGGATGTCCACCATTACGGCCATTCAGAGTCAGCCTTCTTAAGGAGCGTGTCCTGAAGGAGCCTTCGGGGTTGAAAGCATCTGGCTTATCCTCACAACGAAACACCATTAGGAAGCCATTCCTGTAGTTTTTATTCATCCACCCGTACAGGACAGGATTGGCAAAAGTTGAACCCATAGCAATGATATGGAACACTGTGTATATGAGTTTGTACTCCTTAAACCTGAGCACCAGGTCTAGATCACTGGCCAGCTGAAACACGTGGAATGGCAGCCAGCAAATAGCAAACACCACCACCACCAGCGCCAACATCTTGGTGGTCTTTTTGCGGCGGTTGATGCTGTCACTACGGGTGGACGGGCTGATATGATTCTTCAGTTTGACCCAGATGCAGATGTAAGCATAGCTGATGATGGCTAAGGGAAGGATGTACTGCAGGAGCAGCATTGAGAGGCTGTAGATGACCCCGTCCCTGCTGGTCCCGTGGGGCCACTTCTCAGAGCAGACGGAGATACGCAGGTTGATGGAAGGGATCTCTTCATGGCGGTACTCTCTGAAGATGGCCAGGGGCGCTGCCAGGATTGCTGACATAGTCCAGGTGAGTGTCATGATGAGAAAGCTGGAATGCCATGTAAGGCGCCGGCCAAGGTGGAAGACGATGCAGCGGTATCGCTCCAGAGCGATGACAGTGAGGGTCAGGATGGATACATGCACACTCAGGGCCTGGGCAAACGGCACCATGTGGCACAACACAGCCCCAAACTTCCACTCATCCAGCAGAGTGTAAACCAGAGTGAAGGGCAGGCAGAGGGTGTCCACCAGGAGGTCTGCTAGGGCCAGGTTTGCTATGAAGAAGTTGGTCACTGTTCGCATGTTTCTGTAGCGAATGATCATGTAGATGACAAGAGCATTTCCCATAAGCCCTAGCAGAATGATTAGGGAATATGCTGCGATCAGGGTGATCTGGACTCCAATGTGCTTGGTGATGTCTGTGTGGAAACCTGGTGTGTGTAAACCCATGCTGTTGTTGAGAAGAAACCAGGGATCTGTTTCACCAGCCTCCCCTTCGCTCGTGCTGTTGGATGTGTCTGGAGGGCTCATTCTGTCGTCAGATGATAGATTTAGGCTGTGCAGACACCTGAGGAGAGGAAACCCCATTAAATGTAATTATTGACACAATCTAGCCTGAATAATAAGCCTTTGAAAATAATATGTCAAATGTAAAAAAAGGCCTGAGCTATGAGGTAATTATTTTATTTCCAACATTTGCTCTCCAATTTAGAATTCCAAATGTTTTTTGTCACTGCAAATATCGCTTTAGGATACACATGTCTTCCTATGTGCCCCCCTCTGTGCAGATGTCCCAAACAACAAGTATGACTTTCTGAAGCAGTAACATGATCCCTCATTGGCTGCCACTTACCAAAAGACTAAGAGTTCCTCTCATTTTTGCCTGAAAAAGCCGGATGTACCTTGCTGTGAAATGCTCCCAGGCTTTCTACGGTGCTGCCGTGCTGTTTTTGTTATCTACTTAATGATTCCTCGAATATTCTCTTCTTCTCTTTATGTTGTACGATACTTCCAGTCATTCAAATGTATTTTCAGGGTCGACATCTCACCTGCTAGAGCTTTGACAAACCCCAACCTCTAATGTTGATAAGTATGTAAATGTAGCTTGTAAATATGTTGTATGATGTCCTTTATTGTTTTATGTTTCATGTGGAACCTAATTGCTGCAGGTCTCCCTTGAAAAAGAGATCTATGATCTCAAGGGACAATCTGGATAAATAAAGGTTTGAAATTAAATGAAATGCAACCTGAAAAAAAGATCACATACCGAACCGTTTCATTATTATTTTCATATTACCTGGAAAGGGTAGTTTGCATTGTAAATGTCTCATGGTTATTAAAACCGTTTTGTAATTAAATAAAAAACAATTAAATGCCAAAATAGGAGATATGATCATTCTCTAATGCATGCAGCCTAATAGAACAATTAAACAGCTTTTCATTAAGGAAGTGGACATTCTGAATAAGCTAAGAAAAATAGAAGAAAATGGCTCTCTTTGTACACATGTGTGCCTCCCATAATAATGATAACTAGATCTATTGCATCCACCATGGCCTGGGTACAAGTATTGTTTTTTTTTACAGCTCACTGTTTCTCCAAGGGAGAGACACCTGTGCCATGATAAAGGCTAAAGGAAGATGATGAAGGAAGCAATGTGATCAGAAGATGTCAGTCAAAGCTACATCATTAGAGCTGCCGACTGCCTTCAGACTCAGTCGGCAGCTCATAAAGGGAATACTGTGTGGTAATTACTTGCATAAAGGTCCGTGCTGACCCATGTTAGACAGCCGTATTTTAGTATAAAAGATATTCTTTCTCTTCAGTACTTTCTATAGTTGATTATGTTGTCATTACTGTCCATTTACCTGCAAGAGACTGAGAGCTCCATGCTGAATACAGACAGAACATTTTGTGATGGCATGTGTTAAAACTAGTCTCAATTTTGACTCTTGACTGCTAAATTGCTGCATCCTCATTAACCAAATAAAGGCTTTTTACATTTAGTGACATTAGAATCGGCCAGAGGCTTTCAACAAATCTAAATGACTTTGATATAACTGTTCAAAACGGAACACTTTTTAAGATTGTAAGTGCTCATATGCCTAATTCAACACATTTAGAAGCTAACAGTTTTCAAGTTGTTTCTAATGGAAACACAGAGACAAACAGAACAACAGTGAGAGGTTTCTTTGGTGACAGACATTTTTTTGTTGCTCTGGAGATTTTGTAGCATATTGTTTGACACACTTTTAGACACATTTTGCCTTTTCAGTATTGTATTCACAAATAAGAATTTCATCAAAGACAATAGAGAGTAAATCCTTTTTGGCTGTATTGTTGGGTTCATCTATTGTCATATTTGAGGTAAAGCACTTGATAAATACAATGTATTATTATTATTATTATTATTATTATTAATATTATTTTAGAAGCTACATTAATCAAATGGTCCTCTCTGCAATTGTCTTCATGGTGAAAAATACACACACACACACACACACACACACACACACACACACACACACACACACACACACACACACACACACACACACACACACACACACACACACACTAATGTGTGTAATGAGTCTCAATCTATTAGGGACCACTTATATTTAATGACAACTAGGCCTACAGTGTGCAGTGCCAATGAGCCCAAAATCATACACCTGTCTTCTATCCGCGGAGCAGACAGTCACACACCAGCCGGCAGCAGGGATTTAACATAGAGACTGCAGGCGACATGTGCACTTCACAATGCATCGGGAATCTGTCAAACCACCCTTTCTGATCAGCGAAGGTTATACATGACTTTAACAAAGCTCGTGGCACTGAGTAACGTTTTATGATACACCTGCTGGAGCAATTCAACTGAATGTTATATTATACTGAATTATACGCACTGCCATGACATTCTAATGAGATATTTAATGTCCCAATCAAATATCATTGATGTCGTGCGTAATTTGTCGCCATTTGTTTAACTTACTGAATAGTGCGCATTCAAATATCTCCAAGTGAGCTCTCGAAGCTTTTTCCACCGACTAGACAGCTGCAAATCGTTTGCCTTCAACACCAATGATCACCTGTGGTACGCAATTTGGACACTTGTTCCTTTTGAAATGTTCCTCTCATATCCAAATTAAGCACATATAACAGTTTTATCAACTAACGCTGAGCAGAATAACAGAGAATGTAATATCTATTTCCTCAGGGATACATTTTTTTTCAATAAAGCAACCGCGGAACACACATTTAAAGTCAAAATAAGCGCTATCCACGTAGTTATGCACTCACCTTTTCTCCTATATCTCCCTTAACAGACGAGTCTTCACTCCAAAGTGGCGTGAAACAAGGGGGAAAATCCCGAAGCTCCTCCCAAACTGTAGCTCCTAGTGCGCATCTTGTGGCTCGACAGTGCGTTCCTGAGGCAGGTCTACAGGACACAGACAGTGTCAGCGTCCACATCAGTGCCAGGGACTGTCACCGGAGACCTGCACTTTGCAGATCACATATTTAAACGAGGGCTCTTTGTGATTTCATTTCCAGTGCACAGTAGAATATACAGAATAAATGTAATTCAATATCACAGAATGTCCTTTAAAGAGCCAACTCACAAGAGTAACGTCACTGATTTATTGCACTTTCCTGTTTTATCTGCATTTATCATTCACTTTATTTCCAGGCAGGCTTAACACTTGTTGTATTCGTATTCATACAACTTTGAATGAACTTTGGAACAATTCACGATTGTAAAGCAAATCCTCATATATTGCTTTATTTGGCATCATGTCACAACTGATGTAATTTCAGCAATAACATGAGCATATAACTGAGGTGTTGTGTTGTTGTGCAACAAGCCCTACTTGCATGCTTTATTTGATTCCCTGGAAAAACACACATCTCTCAAACTAATTTCTGTGTGCTCCCTTTATGTCCTCTGAGATTATTCAATTGTGGTACATTTGAATAGGGTTCGGTTGGGAATTTCAATCAATATTTAGTATTCTGGGTGTCATTCACCTGAATTATCTCATTTCCACTGGGGTTTGAAGGGATCAGGTTACATTGTGTGTCTAGAGCCTTTTCCCCTCATATAATGTAGCAAATATTGAAGAGGATTGTGAAAAGATTGTCAGGAGATGTCTCAAGGCTGACTGTGATATTGTGCACAGAGCATTTCCGAGGTAATACAATTATGTACCAAGCAGTTACCTTGAAACAACTTTCAGATTCTTGAAAAAATATCTTAAATAAAAACATTTGCATGTGATTCCATCTTCATTGAATCTGTTTGAAATATCTTCACCTCATCAGACCTGTAGACTGCTCGCCTCGCACAGATGTAACAGGAACATCGCCAGATAATTAAGGACATGTAACACGCTGTCACTTTAAATTAGACATTAACATAGGAGCTTTAGCCACGTGGAAAACCCATTGTCGCGCACTTAAAAAACGTTTAGTGATTTCAATAACAGTGTCTCCCTCCACCCTTGTCTGTGCAATACCCTGGAGTTTTAGAGTCGTCTTTCACCATCACAGCTGAGAACTATAGTGAATGGAGAAACATGACATGGGATCCTTGGATTCTTGTGGTGGGATTATATTTAATGGTGCAATAATTGCCTCACTGATTGACTCAGTAACAGAGATTTTCCTTATTGATTGTGGCAGGCTGCCCCTCCACCTCAATTTATTCTTTCAACAATAAGAGTCGTCCCATGTGCACTGGGTCACTCGCAGTGAAGCTTGACAGTTCCTTCAGCCTGACTTGTATTCGTTACGGATAAAGGATTCCTGTCCTTGCTTCAAACTTACTTATCTCTAAGGGCTTCTGAAAAGTGGTGAGGTTTTATGCTGGTAAAAAAACACATGTTAGTGTTAATTTAAGTCAACCCATACTGTAAGTCTTTACAGCTTTCTTCGTGTGCTCATATAAATCTACATGTACCTAATTAGTGTATAGGACCTCCCTCCATATGGCCAGGATTCTGTATTTATGTTCCACTGCTCTCCATCTGATCGCTGTGTCTGTTCAGCTCCTCTGAGAACACTGGTGCCACTGATCTGGTGACATGATCAGAGACTGTGTCGTCCTCACGTCGCAAAGCAACAACAATCACAGCACACACACTGTTAGGGATGTTCTTACTGTCACTCCCTGTCTGTCTGCTTCTCTTTGTGTGGGCTTTGTGAATTATAAATTGAGTAGAGGATGACAGACATACAGAGAAATCCCATTTGAGCCTCTTGCTTTTTTGTTTTTTTTGTCTCCGATATAGGTTCAACTTGACAGGTGGACAATGTAGCCATAATGCAGACAACAGCCTTTAGTTTTCAGTGATCCAAAATATTGATTTGAAACGGTGGACTTTCGGTGTCAGTCAAATTGGATTTCTTGGGTCAACATGTAGGGTGCTCTAGTCATACCTTATGGTGTTATTTTATTCTAAGTCATGGCCAATGTTTCAAAGCACCATGGACATCTATCTCCATGCCCATATTGTCTAAAACATGACTAGTGACAATTAAATTAGGAGTCTAATTAAACCATTAGGCGTCGTAATGTTTCCGGTAATATGAGGCTTTAACCATGTGAGAGGGACTTCTGCATTTCACATCTACTTTTCACATTAATTATAGATGGTGGACTGTCCTTGTATACATCTGATTCTATTTACATGTACGAAGACTCCTGCATTTACATAGCCACTTACAACATTCTCTGCATTATTTAGCTTATTGTATTTATTTATTTTCCTGAAATATAGTTGACTTAATCTGCATTACTTGCACATTGGTCTGCAATATAATCATCACAATATTATTCTAATCTATTCTATCCTGTTTCTTCTTGAACTTTAAAAATGTTTCCATTTGAATTTCTTTATTTCTTTGTATTGTTTCATGTGCTATATAACTATTTTGCAATGTTGGAGGAGCCTGGAACTTAAGAGTTTCATTGCCATTTCTACACTGTAGCTACTGTGCATGACATTAAAGACTTTGAATCTCGAATCTTAGACTGTGAAATAAAACAGTTTGAAAATACCTCTGCCCTGAGGAGACCTTTCTAAAGTCTAAAAAACGTACCCTGTTCATGTCAGATGATCCAGTTCTTGAAACCAAAAAGTCAAGATATCTCAGTGTCTCCTGCTCAGATACTGTCCACTCTTTTAAAAAACAGTCTCCTGGTACTGCGCCAACTTTATGGAAGTGCAATACTAAAGCTCTTTGTTTAACCCTACAGGCACCACAAGCTGAGTGCAATCAAGTTCCATTATTTCCAGTGGTGTAATGTAATGAAGTATATTTACTCCAGTACTGTACTTAAGTTTAATTTTGGGGGACTTTTAGCCTAAGTATTTTCATTGTATGCTACTTTATACTTCTACTCCACTCCCTGAAATGGGATACCCACAAAGTGTACTTTTACATTTGGTACGTTCAGGGCCGGCCCTTGGCATATAGCAGTATAGGCGAATGCATCGGGGGCGTCGAAAATTGGGGAGAAACAACACAATTTCCCGATTTTGGATCAACAAAGTACATCTTATTATCTTATACTAACATAACTACGCCTATATTACGTACAGTGCCCAAACTCAAGTTAAAAATCAAGTTGAACCGCCCCAGCCCCAGTAAAATCAAGAGGTTTATGTGAAATAGTTCTTTTTTTTAAATAATGGTTTTAGTGTGCAATTATAGGTTTTCATTTTGTATTTGTGTTAATTTAAAATAAATCAAACTCCCAAAAAACGTATACAGCTTCTGTGTGCTTTTATTAACATTGGAATTTACTGTGTGAGCGGCCGCAGGGGGAGAGCTTTAGAGAGCTCTCTCCTGCTCTGATAACCTCAGTGAGGTAAAGGCTGATTGGTGGAGTTGGCCCAATAGCCGTAGCGCCACTTCTGTGACGTCATAGAAGTGTTCAAATCTGGATCAGTCTGTATCAAATCCGTTGCAGCCACTTTGTAAGAGATTTGGGTATGGAGGAAAATAGAGAGGGTTGTGTTTTCTGACACTTGGTGAGTTCCCTGGAACACAGGGGACACATATTCATGTATAAAAGACGTACAAAAGTGCATTTTGCATGATAGGTCACCTTTAAATCATGTTCAAATGGATAGGATACTAAATACAGTTGCACACATCTTGTGTCCATATCTTTCTGCTTTGGTGGTCATGCCACAACCGTCATAGTGAGTGTCTGCATTTTGGGAGTGGGGGTCGCCAGTTAAGATCTTGCCTAGGGCAGCAAATTGGTCAGGGCCAGCCCTGGGTACGTTAAATATAATTTGATGCCAATACTTTTGTACTCCTACTCAAGTGAGATTTTGTATGCAGGACTTTTACTTGAAGCTAAGTATTTTTACACTGGACTGGTAGCTGGAGAGGTGACAGTTCACGTCCTGCCGATGTGCCCTTGAGCTTCTTCTCCAACTTTTCACTGGTGAAAAATCTGAGTACTCCTTCCAGCTTTGATTATTTTCTAGAGAAGGCATGTGTTTAGTTGTGATAAGTGCCACAGAAACGTGAGGAGTCGAAGAGGTTAAATTAATAACTGACTGCCTTCATTTCAGTATTCACGACCTGCTGTTTGCTGTGAAACCAGAGGACCAATCAAAGGTGGGCGTGTATCTCGCACATGCGCAGTTGGCTTGTACGTCTTGTTCCCAAACAGCAGCCAAGCCGTGTGATCTGAGAACAGACGAGGAACTTTGAAGTATACCTGGCTACACAAATCTCCAAACAACAGACCACGTAAGTTCAGGAGAGGTTTAACTAAAGTGTATTAAAGTCACCATGCCAAAGCATTACTTTTGCATTCCTTTGTGTTGCTTGAGAAGTACTTTTGCTGGCTGCTATACGTAGCTAAACACTAGCAGGCTTCAAACCGTGTAAAACGAAACAGAACAAATCACCAGCTAGCGACTCTATGTCAGACCATTTCCACTCCTAAATTGAACTGCCTGTCCTTTTTATTGAAGCAGGTGCATAGCATAACCTCAGGAAAAAGTGCACCCTTATTTGCATCGATGTGTTATCAGTGACGGACTTCACAGGGAAGGAGCACACCCAACTCAGTTGGATCAAAGTTGAGACTGAGCCAAACAAACAACATGCTGCGTTCCATCCACACAATAGTCCTTGTTCATCTTTATTTTATGTTTTGTATTGTATTTCCTAACATTAACATTATTTCACGTTATTTGTCTCATGCAGTTGTGGAATGAGTACATTTCCTCAAGTATACTTTTGGGATACCTTTACCTTACTTGAGTATTTCCATTTTCCGATACTTTGTACTTACTTCACTACATTTCATGTATTTATTAGACACTAGTTACTTTCAACATAACATTGTGTTTATTATATGTTATAAATGTACTACTTATTTACTCAGTACTTTCCAAAATGTACTTCATATTTGGGAATTACAATATAAATGTATATACATTTTCTAATAATTATTCAGAATAGTATAATATTCTCTAATAATACAACACATTTATTAGCGGCATTCTGCACAATAAGTACTTTTGATACTTGAGTACATTCAGCTGATAATACTTCTGTACTCAAAAGTAACTAAAGTAACATTACAACTCAGGACTTTAGACTGTGGTATTAGTACTTTTAATTACCGAAGTAAATGATCTGAGTACTTTTTCCACCACTGGTCTCATGTTATCTTTGTACACTTATGCCTCTTCTCTTTTCTTAACTCTTGGAAATCATGCTGAATGTGGACTTTTTATTTTATTTTTAGGGAAATAAACAAATGTGTCACCCTGCAATCTGGCCTTGAAAATCTCCAGTTTTTCTCTTGCTGTGTCTCTCTCTTCCTCTAGATTTTTGCTATCACTTTCTCCGTGTGGACTGACACAAAAAGCAGAGCACCGTTGGTCATGGCTGCTGCGGCTCCGTCCTCTAAAGGCAGCCTGAGAGAGGACCTGACATGCGCCATCTGCTGCGACCTGTTCCGGGAGCCCGTCATGTTGGCCTGTATGCACCACTTCTGCAAACCCTGCATCTCCAGGTACTGGAGGGGGGCTCAGGGGCCTGTGACCTGCCCACAGTGCCGCAAGGAGTTCAGCTCCAAGCAGTTTCAAACTAACTACCTGGTGGCGGCCATGGTGGAGAAGGTCCGGGTCACCACCTCGGACACTTACATCAAAAACCTTGAGGTGAGTTCAGACCTTCTGCTGGCTGCCTTCCATGCCTTTTGCTCCTAGTCGTCTTTGTTATTAAGTATTTGGCAATCTTATACAAATAACCTTATGCTCCAAAGTAAACCAGTTGATTAAAAAGGAGTTCTCTCTAACCTTTGAATACTAATGTTTTCTCTTCAGTCTACATCCGTGTTTATTTCACTGTAGTTCCACCCTGAACACATCTCACTTGAGTAGCTCAGGGCAAACTTCACTCCACTCCCTTTTATATTAGGTTGTGTATGACAGGATATACGACTTAACCACAGCAGGGGAAACCATATACTCTGCCAGAATAATAAGAAATACTCGTAAAAAATTGCTCTAATAAATCATACCTTTGTGACTCCTTTTTTATTTGTAATTATTGATCATATTGTGTTTATTCAACTTTATGGTTCTTTCTAAAATAAATACTTTAAGATTTTGAAAGATAAGAAGACCAATATCACTTCAGTTTATAGAGAGCCAGCAGCTGGTTAGCCTACCTTAGTATTAAGGTTGAAAACATTGTCAAACAGCTACCCTGGCTCTGTATTACGGTAATAAAATAGACCTACAAACAGTTCAATAAAGCTCACTCATTAACACTTTATATCTTGTTTGTTTAATCCATACAAAAACAACACATGGCATATTTAAAAGCCCTTTTTGTCAGACTATTTCTTGGCTGGATACAGTCTGCTGGATGTCTGTCTAAATTTTCTCTCATCTAGGCCTTAGTGTGGGCTGTCGTTCCAGTAGACTGCATTCAATTGAAATGTATTTTTGCTCATCCATATATGTAAACTACGTGGGAAAAATACTAGTTCTACATCTTTAAAAAAGTGACGGTTAAGTGCAACAACAACACAAAGTACATTCTCTGTTGAATATGGGTTCCATAATGCTCTGATCAGTCCCTCTCTTTTGTTTCTGACTTAATTGACATGTTGTTGTACAGAAACAAGTGAAAGAGATGTTGGAGAGCCAGCGCCTGAGGAGGGAGGACTTCATCAACAGTATTCGCAGAGACAAAGACAAAATGGACACCATAAAGGTACACTCCTATGCTCACCTCGAGTGGTGGCAGCACTTAGCAGATAAGAATGTACATGGAACTCCCTAATGGCTATTTGCAATATGCCGCTGTGCATATTTAGTGCTGTTTGCAGATGGTGGTAAGTGACAACTTCTGCTTTGATTTGTGAAAACATAATGGGGCTTGCTCCTCGGTGCATAAATGCCTCTCTAACCTCTGACTTTGTTGTGTGTCGACTTTGTTAAAGAAATATTTGCTGTGCAGTCTTTTTCTCACATGGTAATTATTTGCTTCAGCAGAGACCCAGTGCATCAAAACAAGACCTTGTTATTTAGCTTTAAGATGATTAAACATCCGACAAGACTGGGGATGCCACAGTAAATGACTTTAAGTTGACAATTAATGTCATACAAATTAATCAGATTTACTATTTAATTGTCTTTTTCTGTTGCTATTGCGAATGACTGTGCAACAACACCTTAATCCATATTGTAAATTGTTACAAATTGTATACATAAATGAATGCTCTTTAAAATGGTGTGATCGCTTGGGAAAAAGGTCAATTAATATTCAAATAGTGTGTCACTGTGCTGTACATATTTCAATAGTTTCTTCTTTATCTTTAATTTATATATTAGGGCTGCTCGATGATGGCAAAAAATAATAATATCAATAATTGATATCACGATTATTAAAAACAATTATCCATTTACTTTGAAAACATCAATTTATTGAAAAAAAAGAGAACAGTATGTTTTTAACAGTGGATTACCCTGAACTTTAAGTGTAATTCAACTGAAAAAACAATAATAAAAACATAAAAATAATAATAATTATAGTTTTATTTCGATTACGTTGTTTTCGTAATCGTTGCAAGCCAAAATCGTTATTGCGATTAAAATACGATTTAATTGAGCAGCCCTAGTGTGTATGTATATATATATACCCACGGGCCGTATGGTTTTTTGTTTTACAATATTCTGCCATCCCGAACGCCATAACTGCCATAATGCCATATGGTCCCATAAGCTTATGGCAGCCATACTACAAAGTTTATGGCACTGCAGTGTCTGACACGCAGTTAGTGTCTACGCACAAAGTAAGATAATTGACTGGTTGCCTCACTGTCCCTGCTGTACCAACATTCGGTCGTCGTGGCGCGGTCGTCCTCCCGTCCCCTCCCGGTCAGGAGAAAAGGGCCGAGAGTCTTCGAAGCGTTGTCTCGACTCCGACTCGGTTCTACCGCCGTCGTAAACGGCCGTGGCCCTTGAGGCCTTTGATCATTTTTTCTTTTACGAGACGCGGACAACTGATAAAACCCAAAATGAGCACGGTCATTGAAAGTGGGTCGTGTTGCTCTCTGTCTCTCGTGAAGAAAACCCCTTTTACAATTCTGCCCCACTCACTCACCACTGTAAAAAAATTAGGATTACGTTGAACCAAAACTACCAACAACATCAGGCCTCCCAGCCTGCAAAATTTTGCTTCGTAAATGCACGATTTGTAAGGTGTCGCTCATAGGTTACTTAGTTTACCTTTATTCCAAAAAGTGTACGTGCCTTATATAACGGTTTGATAAATCACTTATATGTTTGAAATAAGTTATTCAGTGTCATAAATGAGCCTTTACAAATACATATTACTATATAACAATTGAATCGGGTGATACCTTTGTTGCAGCCTGGGTAGATGTTTGCGCAGGACATTAGGTTTTAGAGTTTTACACCGGTAAACGTGTTACACAAGTACATACGTTCGGGAACCGCGCTGCAGCGCCGTGAACGCTCGCAGGATCGGGAGCCCGAACGTAAAATGGTTGGCTTGTATTTATATGGCAAAGCTATTGTAGATAAACGGCGGCTTGCGGTGGGAAGTTTGGAGTTCAGCTTGGGTTCAGTATGGCCAGTCACCGCGCCACCTTTTATAAAAACCACCCGACAACTATATCACTCCATTTTGTAAAAAAAAACCCTCTTTTTACTGGGGATTTAACCCTGACCTATGGCAGTATATGGCATATGGTGCCATACTCCAGTCGTTCCATACTGCCATACCTTTTTTTACTTTGCGGTACCGATTTATTCCCCATACATAAAAAATGATACTTTAGTATACAGGACAAATATTGTACAAATTCCTTGTATAGTAATATAAGCCTTCGTTTTTATTATTATTTATTAAAGTAACCTTATTTGTCGGAGAAGATTCTTTATATCACTGTAGTCCTGGTAGAATGCACTGATTTACTGAGTTGGGTAACAACGTCCTCTCGTCTTGACTTCGTCTCTCCACATTCCCTCTAAGTCTCACCGCGAGATTTTCTACTCTCTTTTCTCTCCTAAAGTGTGGACCCTATCTTCTTCCACTTCTTCTTTCCTCCCTTTATATGTCCTCCGAGTCTACTCGTTGTCTATGTCTTGTGAGTATTCAGTTCACTTCACAACATACTGTACATACATATATATATATGAATATATTAGATATATATANGTTCAATGTTCCAAACTCACATTGGTTTCTCATACAGCATCTCTGTATAGTATGTGTATTCACTCTCTGTCCTAGACGCCTTGTTGGAGCTCCTGCCCCGCCCCCGGGGCAGGAGCTCCAACAAGGCGTCTAGGACAGAGAGTGAATACACATACTATACAGAGATGCTGTATGAGAAACCAATGTGAGTTTGGAACATTGAACAATGTAAATCTATTCTAGTAGACCTCAACAATGGAATTATGATCAGTAGAAATGGCCATGACATGGGACCTTTAAAGTACCAAAACTAAAAGCACTGATGCAGAACGGAAATGTTCAGAATAATTTATTTATCTATATTATATATTTATATAACATCTATAGTATATAACTATTTATTATATAACTGAATCATAGTTAGTAATCCATTGAATTTTGTAGCTGGTATACTGTTGGTGGAGCTTACTTTAAATCCATAATAGTGACCATAATTCAATAGGTTTATACTTATCGTACTGTATTTAATATTTATTAACAGTACCTAATATTTTGACATAAAAGTAGAGAAGTGAAGAGTACAATATAAGCTTTCAAATTGCAGTAGAGTAGAAGTATGAATGAGATTAACGGAAATACCCAAGTAAAAATGATTAAGTATCTTAGTATTGTAAGTAAGTACACAACTAGTACTTCCAATACTGGTTGTCGAGCACAGTGAGTTATTGAAACATTTATCATTAATACAAATGTAATTTCCCTCAGAGGAGTTTCCTGAGATCCTGAGAGGTTCCATCAGGCAGGATCACGATGGACGTTTTTATGAAGACTTTTACAGGTAACCATAGCAACTATACACACATTTGATGAAATAAGTTAAAGTCCTTATCTTGCGTAATTTACTGTAGCTGAAAGATCATAGAACTGTTTCAAAATGCATTAACTTGTTGGGTCTTATTCCAGTAACACGTGATATAGATCGAATATCGTTTCCTATTTGCTGTAAATCACTTGTTAATATCGGGAAAATGGGTCAAATTCAGAGGTATCCAGAAAAGTCTGGATTCAAACTTGCCGCTGCTTGGTGCTGTGTCGTGACGTCACGTGTGGTTCCGCGAATCCTGGTGAGTTCAGCCCGTCCGAGCATCACACAGTGTAGCATTGCTGGTATAGCCGCATGTCAACTTTGTGTATCAGTGTTTATCTCCGAGTTTGTCTTGTTTTTTCCCGGATTTCCCGAAGCTTTAAGGATCATGGTGAAGAGGTGTGTCGTTGGCGGGTGTAGCAACACCAATTGGGATGGTTTTACCGTTCATTTGTTCCCGAAAGAGAAGGCCGGTGGTGCACATTCGCGTTTTGCTGGCTCGAACCTATACGGTTCTAGGCCTCTTATTTCTGGTGTAAAAGGCGGCAGAGATCGTTCAGATTCATCGTCACTGCTCGCATCGTCCACACCAAATAATTGTTCTGTCAAATTGTGCNTAAAATTGGTTACGCGGTTGGCAATACATCAAACTTGCACACTAATTTGAAAAGTCATCCCCCAAACGTGAATATCACCGGTACCAAAATAAAAAAGACTGAATT
>NW_011335100.1:69168-91350 GCF_000735185.1 Notothenia coriiceps | reverse complement strand
CAGTTACGTACAAGGATGACGGACAAAGACAGGTGGACCGAACCAAAGCTGTTTGTCGGCATTTTTCAACTAAAATTGGTTACACGGCTGGCAATACATCAAACTTGCACACTAATTTGAAAAGGCATCACCCAAACGTGAATATCACCGGTACCAAAAAAAAAAAGACTGAATTGCAAACCCAACTCCCTCTAGCATTTAAGCCTCCACCACTCGCAAAAAGTTCAGAACGAGCCAAAGCTATTACAAACGCCAAATATCCTTATGTCGCCATGTTAGCAAAGCGCTACCTCGCTGTATCTGCTACCTCTGTCCCTAGCGAGAGGGTGTTCTCCACAGCAGGAGACATTGTTAGTGCCAGCACATCTGCGCTTTCGGCAAGCAATGTGGACAAGTTCATTTTTCTATAAAGAAACATGAAAATACAATGACAAGCAAGTCATGATGTCAAACTGGCTGCTTAGGTACTAGTAAAGTTCAAATACAGATTATTTCAGTTCATCGAAATGCTGCACCTTAATGTTTATTTTATTATATTTTGTATTTATTTGAGTGAATACATTATTCACAGTTTAATAATAATAAAAAAATATATATATATTTTATGTTTTGTGATAATTGTTTCTGCTGTACCGAAAACGAACCGAACCGTGACCTAAAAACCGAGGTACGTACCGAACCTTAATGTTTGTGAACCGTTACACCCCTACAAGAAACAAATTGGACCAAACGTTTGATGTCAAAGTGCTGCAGATGCATTTTGGTCTGCAGCAAAGAAACCATCGATGCTTCATACTTACTGACGTGTAATCTATTTCTGTTTCAGGAAAAGGCTCAGCAGGGAACGGGTGCTGCAGGCAGTGACCCCAACTCCGACCCCTCTGATCCTGCCGACGACGAGCCCCTCGCTGACGGCTCAGAAGCCAGTCGGCTGCTGGATTGGCCTCAGCTGGAGCTCGAGCGTGTCAACAGTTTCCTCACCAGTCGGCTGGAGGAGATTAAGAACACCATCAAAGACTCAATCCGGGCCTCATTTAGCATGTACGACCTCAATCTGGATGTTAATGACTTCCCAAAGAAGGCCGCCACGCTGGAGGGCAACCATTTACTGTCCCATCTCAATGGTTCCTCTGACCTGCAGCAGATAGACCTGGACTTGGCACCTCTCTCACTGGGAAACTTTAAGAGCCACCTGGACCTGGTTAATGGATGGGAGGACACGACTACGGTCTCATCCGCTAGTACAGCCCCCAACACCACCACGGCCTCAGGGGTCCCTCCTGGGTCCAAGGACATCCAGCGGTTGCACACTACCCCCAGTCTTTCGAAGCTCATAAGGGTTCGCTCCCCAGAAAGATGCACTTCCACTGGACCTGACAGTTTGCTGCAGGTGCCAGCCCAAACCACAGCTAAATCGAATGAGGACGCCCCCGATCCCAAGAACACGACGGTTGGGAACGGGAGTGCAAAGTCAAAGAAGAATAAAAAGCAGCAGCAGCAGCAGCAGCAGCAGCAAAGACAGGAGCAATCTGTGTCCGAGCAAAACACCAACAAACCAACCAAAGCTGCCTCTGGGAATGACACACAGAAAAGCAATGAGTGCAAAGAATCGGCTTCTAACGGCACAAAAGGTGGGAACAGACAGCCCCAGCACTCTGCGGAGAACCAGAGGAACGGGCCAAAGAAAGCCGAGGAGGGCAGATCGTCTAAACACGCAGCAAACGGTGGCGTCTCGAATGCACACAGAGGGAAAGGCGACCAGGACACACGAGGAGGTCGATCCGAGCTGGATTCAGAAAGCAAGACGCACCCCGGCATTCCAGCGAGTGGGCAGCAGCAGCAGCAGCAGCAGCAGCAGCAGCAGCAGCAGCAGCAGCAGCAGCAGCAGCAGCAGCAGGCCAAGGGGAAGAACAAGAAGAACAAGAACAAGGGTGAAAAATCCAGCAATGCTACTGGTACAATAAACTATCTTTGAGACTGTGCTCACTATCTGAATTGTTTCTCAGCTTGTAATGCGTCTAACCAATGTTTTAATCGTTTTTGTTTTTCCTTAGAAGATGTCTTTCTCCCTAAAGAAGGCGATCCAACCGAAATGGATGAAATTGATCGCGAAGTGGAATATTTCAAAAGGTAGGCTTAACGTGGCAGAGTTTAGGGTGCTTTAAAAAAAAGAAATGTATTAGCTAAACTATGCTTATTGATTTTAACTTTACTAAAACTGGGCAACATTTCTTATTATTGTTTGTCTGTCTTTGTTTGTTTTTTAGGTTTTGCCTTGATTCTGCAAAACAAACTCGCCAGAAGGTAGCAGTGAATTGGTCCAACTTCACCCTCAAAAAGGTTCCTTCCAATGCAGCTCAATAACTTGGACGAGTGCCAGAAAAACTCCACACCACAAACTCTTTCAGTAGAGCCCACTTGGCCTGAGGCCTTCTCTCATTCCCTGTCTCTTCTCTTTCTTCTTAAGCCAAGGAACCCTGGTTCAAAATCCTACTCCATTCAGAGGACTGAAGCATAACGTGTGGCTGACAGGCCAGGGATCATTCTCCAGGCCAACTTTACCCGATGCTATTATTGCAATGTTCACTAAATGAGATGCAAAATTGGTAAAAAAAAAGTCTGTTGAATCCACTGCATCCATGTGCTTACGTATGTAGTATGTAAACAATTACCTTACATGAAATAAATGTTTTTATCACAAATCTGAGACATTTTAACGTTGTTAAACTTCTGAATTCCAATTTGGTGCTCATTATACATGTCCTTCTGCACAGCTAGTTTCCCGCTCACTTCAGCAGTCTCAGTAGACACTGCAGACCATTTGTCTAGTAATGTAACTGTATAAGGAGCACAAGACAACAGTTTGACCTTGGTTGTTGATGATTTTTAATTCGATTGCTTTTCTCAATATTTAATTATGATCATTAAATGATTTAATAATCAGTGGTTGAAAATGATAAACGCTTGATTACCCATGAAACTATGTTTAAGACATGAATTGTTTGCGAGTTTAGTTGATCAACAGTGCTAAAAGAACCTATTGGAGAACGTACTGTGTGTAACACTTGGCTCGCAGAAGGCATCTTATTTAACACAAACCCAATGAAGAACCCATGGGACATGTGCAACAGAAACATCTGAATAATGGTCCCCACTTCTGTATTTGGCAAAGTTCAAATGTCTGTTGCTTCAATGTCAATCCTCCCCTGGTTTTAATCTTGAACAATTGCATATTTTATAGTGATTTTCATTATACACTCCTCCATCTGTAGAAGAAAGTCCATTTCCACGGTTTTCTAACTCTTAAACTGTTATTTTAACCCCTTTATCCCTTCAGTGACAGGTACACCAGTGTGCAATGTTCATGTTAACGTTGGAACCATCACACATTGTATGACACAGTCAATTTCAATGCTTGTAAATATTGAGTGATTATTTTGGGCCCTTTTGAGCCTTTGTCATGCGTTTCTGGGGGTTGTGCTTGACATATATTCAACCATCCTACTCTTTCCCTTTACTGTGACCTTGGTGGCATCCTGTACCTCAGCTAGCCTATCTTAAGTTGAAGTCTCGATAATCTTTTGATGATAAACGTCACTGAAGAGTTGATACCTTTGAGACAAGGGCCTTGAGATTTTCACCATTAACCCATGTTTTTAGGTGACGGCTTTCATTGAGGCGGATAAGTTATTTCCTGAATCTGTGCTGAGATTTTGTTTTCATATAACAACATTGATGCTTTCAAGGTTATATTCAATTAGAGAAGATTATCTTAATGTTTCGAATGTAGATTTATACTATATCAATAATAGCCAAGTGTATGTTGGCTTGTTTCTTTTTTTTTAATTCACTTTTGATACTGTGAAAAATCTTTCGTTCAGAAAGATTAAAAACAATACAGTTTTGACAAAAAATAAAGTGTGGCCTTTGTTTTCTTAGTTTATCTATGAAGTTTGGTTTCAATGATGGATATAAATGCCCATAAACTGTGTAAAAGATAAACCATTTGCACGAGCTGACTGAGGCGATTTAAAATGTTCCCTGAGGTTTGACCCTTCCTGCGACCAGTTCAACTTGGAAAAGGAGAAGGAAAAGCGGTAATTAAGAAAAAAGGAGATCTGGCAGAAAAGGTGGGAGAAAGACCAGAAAGGCAGAGTATCTTATTACATTGTGACCTCTATAAAGCTGAAAGAGAAAAACTAAAGGATAAAGTTATGGAGGCAGAGAGGGAATGGACTGTTTGGTATTCTGGGAACAGAAGGAGAAGGAGCAAGAGCTACCAGAAAGGCACTGTTTACCTTTCTGAGTGAAACGGGGGTATGTAAAATAATCTAACATTAGGTTAGAATAGATCATGGATTTTAGTTTTATTTATTTCATGTTTTTATTTTATTTTTGATTACATCATAGATACGTCCATGAGTTGAAATGGAATGACATGATGATACACACTCATGTACAGTAGGTGGCGGTATGCAACTAAAAGCTGTTTGCGATCCGCCATTAAAACAGAGAAGAAGAAGACCCTTCCTGCGTCCCGTACAGCAGCATCCTAGCTTCCTGTGTTGTGTAAACATTTGGATTGGGACTCTTTATTGAATAGGGTGCCGACTATTTTTTCAACAACTAATTAATTTAACTTCATAGAGAACGTAACTATATTAATAACAACATGGAGACTGAAAATCGATCCAAAAAGGTACGTTTATTTATTCAGCATGCATAGTATGAGTTTACACTGGCAAGCTAACACTAGCTTGAGTTAGCTAGCTAATCCTCACCTCTGTTTATAGGCGATGTATCCATTAAGCAGTTCAAACAAGTATAACTGGCCAATAAACAACGTTACACAAACATGTTTAAACAATATGCAGTTTTCTATTAGATGTCGTATGTGTGTAAACGGTGTTCGGTAAACTACCGCTAACGGTAGCCATAATGTAGCGCCACAACAATACGTGATTGTGACGTAAAGTTTTCTGAAGTCTGCTACAAATACTTTACCTTTTGTTTAACCCTTACCTAAGTATAAGAGTGATATTACTTGATTGCGTTTTTTATTCATTAATAACATCCTGGTACTAAAGCCATTTAATCATTCTGGCTTTAACATCTCTTTCTACAGGAAGAGATAATACTATTGATGATAATGTTGATGTGTTTGTACAGAGACCCAATGTGGAGGAGGAAAGGTCTGTCTTAGAGGAAGCGGAGGCGGACGACTATGTTCCGTATGTTCCTGTCAAAATTAGGAAACATCAAATGGTAAGTTATTGTGCATTGTCCTGTTTTGACTCTTGAAAAAAAAAAAGGATACCCCAATCTGATCCACCGGCCCGGTATCAGGGCACAGATATCATTTGTCAGATCAGTGATGTTGGCCAAACTAAAACTTGATTCTCATAAAGTGAACTAAATACATATAACCTTTTTATAGAAAAATAGCTCTAGGAATCTGCCTTGGCTCATACCCTTAGTTCTAGTATCAGGATAGAAAAAGTGTTGTTGGTTCATCCCTTATTAGCGGTAGCAGCCTACATGGTCAGATTAGATAGAATTTTCTTGAGGAACTTAACATTTCTATAAAAGTTGTATCATTGAAAGACAATTGTATATAGATGTTACAGATGTATACCAACATCACATCCCATTGCCACATATTCAACTTAAACAATATATATTATAAACGCGTACCTCACAGCTACAGAAGATGTTACGTCTGCGAGGAAAGGCGGTGGACGAGGAGCATAAGGACAGTGGGGAGGAGCAGAGGGACGAGGACGAGGGTCTCGGTCCGCGCTCTAATGTCAGTCTCCTCGACCAGCATCAGCACCTCAAAGAAAAAGCAGAAGGTATTCAGTTTATACACAACCCACTCTGGATATAGGATATTGCTGTTATTAACATAGTGCTCATTAAACATAACCTGATTGTATTCTCACTAGCAGTGTGTTTTTGTATTTACAGCCCGTAAGGAATCAGCCAAGGAGAAGCAGCTGAAAGAGGAAGAAAAGATTCTTGAGAGTGTCGCAGAAGGCAGAGGTAAAATTGCTTTCTAGTTCAAATATTACAATAAAAATCACATTTACTTTGAACAACAGTTTGTGAAAAATTTTCTAACTTGAAAACTAAATCTGGGTCCTTTTTTAATTCCTCCTTTATCAGCTTTGATGTCTGTGAAGGAAATGGCCAAAGGTATCATATATGATGATCCCATAAAAACAAGGTACGCTCTTGATACGTTAATTCTATAAAGTAATATTGTTTGACAGTTTAGGAATTATTCATCGTGAATGTTCTCTATAGCTGGAAGGCACCACGGTACATCCTGAACATGCCAAACACTCGAAATGAACGCGTCAGGAAGAAGTTTCACATCCTTTCTGATGGAGACGGCATCCCTCCTCCAATCAAAAGCTTCAGGGAGATGAAGCTTCCACCAGGTGCAAACACGCTCCTTCTTCCACACGTGAACAAAATAATTGTCTTTCTGTGCAAGGCATTTAGCGCGCCCACCTGATAGCCACCTGACAACAAATCTGTGTGTTGTTTTACAGCAATTCTTAAAGGTTTGAAAAAGAAGGGAATTGTGCATCCCACACCAATTCAAATCCAAGGAATCCCTACAGTGTAAGTGCAAAAACAACCAGACTGTGAAATATGGAAGAAATGTTGAAACCATAAACTGTTCATGTATTGACGGTGTGCGTCTGTAGTCTCGCAGGTCGAGACATGATTGGAATAGCCTTCACTGGATCCGGAAAGACTTTGGTCTTCACTCTGCCCATCATCATGTTTGCCCTGGAGCAGGAGAAAAGGCTGCCTTTCGTCAAGAGAGAAGGACCTTATGGACTTGTCATCTGTCCTTCTGTAAGAAACACCAGACCATCCTACTTGATTGACGTTGCAGCTTGAACTGCAGCATTAACCCTGATTGATGGTTACAATAAAAATGCAGCATTTCCTTGCACTTTAGACAGATGGCCTTTACTCAGGGGCGCCGTAAGGGGGTGAAAAGTTAGGACGACTCTAAGGGCCCGTGACTGACAGGGGCCCAAACTATTTCAGAACATTAAGAAAAAAATGTTTAAGTAACCAATGTGATTATCTTTTCATGCGGCCCAAAATCCCTTGCGCGCGCCCCTGCCGTTACTGTGAGCATCAGCTGAGCGTATCTGATTTGAATACTTTCCCCTTCAATCCAGCGAGAGTTGGCGAGGCAGACTCACGGCATCCTGGAGTACTACTGCAAGCTGCTGGAGGACGAAGGAGCTCCTCAGCTGCGAACTGCTCTCTGCATCGGAGGAATGTCTGTCAAGGATCAGATGGAAGTAGTTAACCAGTAAGTAACAGTGGAATGTGTGGGGGGGAAATGGCTTTCTTTATGTCATCCAGGATTTCAGCTACATTAAATCATTCAGAGAGGATGAAAATAGCCAAATGTTCCAGATATAATGCAATCACATGATCATATCCTAACCTAGGCTAGTGGTTGCCAAACTTTTTTTGTTGTGTACCCCTTGAGCTGGTCGCCATTTTACAAATGATGATTCGCCTACATTTTTCTTGTGTTAAACCCTTTATTTTCGTATTTCACCCATCTGCTGCTTGGATGAAAATCACTTGTATATAACTCCCCCTTAATACAAATGCATTTAAACTTGACATTTACCCTTATTGTTAGTGAAAAATAATAATAAAAACAACACGTTTCAAAATCTGATGTTAAGACTAGAGCTTTAAATGAGACACTTGAGCCTACATATCTTTCATACGTTTTGATAGTTCTGGAGGCAGGACACCAGGCTTATAAACATTTATTTAAAAATGCTTTTTTGTGTGGAAATATATTGCAATCCCTAATATTTCTCAGAACCCCTGCAATCCACTCCAGTACCCCTAGGGGGCCCTGTATCCCCAGTTGGGAACCACTGATCTAGGCAGCAAAAGTACTGCATTTCAAAAATACAAGCCCAATGAATTTACCATTCCACTGATTGTAGTGGTGTCCACATGATGGTGGCTACCCCTGGACGACTGATGGACTTGCTGCAGAAGAAGATGGTGAGTCTGGACATCTGCCGCTACCTGATCCTGGATGAGGCTGATAGGATGATTGACATGGGTTTTGAGGAAGACATCCGAACCATCTTCTCTTACTTCAAGGTGAGGTCATCTTCTGCTTCCGTGTGCGCCAAATGACAGCCACCATAACATTGATTATGTTAAGATATTTGTCCTGTGTTGGTTGTTATTTGGTCAAATTCAGATCTCGGTTAGATGTTAGTTGTCATTAATAAATCAAATCTACAAAATGTGTCCATAAAATCGAGTACTCAATACTTTTAGAACAAAGAAGAAAATGTTGTTACTGATACTGTAAAACTATCTGTAACACCAGTTGAAATTGTTATTCACACATTCCTGATGCTTTAAGAGGCAGCACATTTCGTCACCTCCTAAGCCCTCCTAAGATTAGTCCATCTGCCAGCTGTTGTGCTCAATCAGTTAAAGGGGCCCTATTATTCCCATTTCCAGAGTTCATATTTTTACTTACTTTTACACACTTTTACTGTGTCATGTTACCACGCTTTAATTTTCAAAAAGTAATTTATTTGCTCATACTGACTGTGCTGCAGCACCTCTTTTCACCCTCTGTCTGAAACCAGAGCCCAGTCTGCTCTGATTGGTTAGCTGGCCGATTTTCTTGTGATTTGTCAATAGCTTAGTGATGTGTCAGAATGTCCCGCCCATTAGCAAATCACGTACAATGTGTTGAAGCGAGAGTGGGGGTGTACATTTGGGATTTTCAGACCATTAACATGCAAAGAAAATCGAAATAATACACTAAAGGAAGGGGAATATATCAAAAAGCATAATAGGGCCCCTTTAAAAGTTGACCGTTGACTCTTTTTAAGACTGAAAACTGAGCCTTAAAGCCAGATATGAAAAGTTGTATAATGTATTATTTCTCTACCCAGGGGCAAAGACAAACACTTCTTTTCAGCGCCACTATGCCCAAGAAGATCCAGAACTTTGCCAAGAGCGCGCTGGTCAAACCCATCACCATCAACGTGGGCAGAGCTGGAGCTGCCAGCTTGGATGTCATCCAGGTGTGTTTATTTGTTTCTTAAAGATGTTTTCCATCTAAGTTGGGGAATTCATTGCCTTTTTTAAATCCACTCATATCAAGTTGGTGTAAACTAAATAATAAATACTTTGTGTGTGTGCAGGAAGTGGAATACGTCAAGGAGGAGGCCAAGATGGTGTACCTGCTCGAGTGTCTCCAGAAAACACCACCTCCTGTCAGTACTGTCACAATTGACAAAGCAAAGTGTATAACTGACACATGAGAAAAGTCACTAACTCTCCTCTGTTCATATCAACAGGTGCTGATATTTGCTGAGAAGAAAGCCGATGTAGATGCCATCCATGAGTATCTGCTGCTCAAAGGAGTGGAAGCAGTGGCCATCCATGGAGGAAAAGGTCTGCACAGCACTTATCTAATTCATAGCAATAAATACAGAGTTGTAGAGCCTGTACAGAATGGAAGTACTTGAAGGAATATCCAACCCAGCAGCAAGCTTTAGAGCAATGTGTACACGGCTTTCCTCATCAATGTTCTCGCAGTTGCTCGTCATCACCACCAGATGCCAGCCTGCCTGCAAACGTCACAATTTCTGCTAACTTTTTTTTGACATTTCCAAAGAAGAGAAGTCATTGCAGAAGCTTCTCTAACAGTTTCCATTTGTCATTGTCTTGCAAAATACAGTTTATGTAATATTTGTTATGTTTGTGTTAATTTTCCAGATCAAGAGGAAAGAACAAAAGCCATAGAGGCGTTTAAAGAAGGAAAGAAGGATGTCTTAGTTGCCACAGACGTTGCCTCCAAGGGTCTGGATTTCCCAGCTATACAGCATGTAGTGAATTATGACATGCCTGAGGAGATAGAAAACTATGGTAAGAGAGGATAAGAGGATGTGTGTATATTTTTATAAGCCCTGGCCTCAAATGGTAATCATCAGTTCTCCATAATTTCTTACATTTTGGAATCTTCTTGTTTCAGTCCACAGAATTGGTAGAACTGGACGATCAGGCCAGACTGGTGTTGCCACTACGTTCATCAATAAGGGCTGTGGTAAGAAAGATGACCAATAAAGACTGTACAGGAGCATAGATTTCTGAATATGTGCAATTGATTAAAGTGAATGTAGTCATCTTAATTTGGTGTTAAATGACATTAACTTGTGTCTTTCTCTATAGATGAGTCGGTGTTGATGGATCTCAAAGCCCTGCTGGTTGAAGCCAAGCAGAAAGTTCCTCCAGTGTTGCAGGTGCTCCAGACAGGAGACGAGACCATGCTGGACATCGGAGGTAAGTCTTTCACACCAAATCTAGTTTTTCTCTTTCTACAGGCCTACTACATGCTCTTCACTAACAGGATACTCCTTTTAAGAATCAACCTAATATGATTATTTGAAATCCACCGAAGTGTGCAGTGTTTGCAAACCCTTTCTGACCAATCTGATTCTCATGTTTCCACAGGAGAGAGAGGCTGCACATTCTGCGGTGGTCTGGGTCATCGTATCACAGACTGTCCCAAGCTGGAGGCCATGCAGACCAAGCAGGTCACCAACATTGGGCGCAAAGACTACCTGGCTCATAGCTCAATGGACTTCTAAAAGTTTCATATTCGTGGGAAGAGTCTCCAATGCGAAATGGACCTGAAAAACATTTTTGAGGAAACTACACCTTTGTGTCGTGTCATTGAACTAAGGAAGTGTATTTTTAATCTTCACTTGACATAGTTTGCAAGTGAATTTTCTTTGTTGCCCTAAAATCTGACATACTTTTTGCTGGATGTGTAGAATTTGTAATATACATTTTGATACTCCAACTGTAAATAAAACCACTTTATCCTTTGATGATTTTTCATGTTCTTATTTAAAAAAAAATTAAAGGTGAGGTACCAGTTTTGTATCGTGAGGAAGTTGCCAAAACTAGCAGATTTATGCAAAGGGAAGTAGACTCAAGAAAACTGGAACACACAACTTGTGGGTACTTTCTTTTGCAACGGTGAAGTTGCAGATCAGAGATATCTGCACTAGCAGACTTATGCAAGTTATCAACAGAATGAAAGCTGCTGCTGACGTAGTGGAAACATTTACTCTAGTGGCTTTGTAACCTAATTTTAACCTCCTGGTTTGTAACATCTTGACCACAGAGCATCAAGAGCTAGAGTGAAAGATTTACAGACAGCTTAAAAGCATGGAGGTCGTCTTCAAGGAAGGAAAGCTGTACCTTCAGAGCGTCAAGTTTGGAAAAGTAAGTTTTATAAGAATTTTGCATACTGAACATTATGGCTCCTCATTTAGGACTGAAGTCATTGTAATTGAACTCGGTTCAAAAATATGTGACTGCTTTCATGAAGTGTGTATTAAAAATGATCAAAGGCTCAGTTGGCGATGAAAATGTTTTTGTGTTATTGGCACATCATTTTCAGTCATTTACACATAATTGAGGGTAAATGAATGCAAATCTTTAGTACGGTGATACTTCTCAAACAATGTTGCATTATTTGAAACGTTTCACTTCAAAAAAAGTTTACATTATTAACTGAAAGTCTTAAGTTATCCTACAATCAGATGGCGCAGAATAGAGCAGGTTTTGCTGAGTTATGAGAATGTCTTTTCTGATGTGTCGTAGGAAGTTCTATGTGGTTTGCAACTCTAACGCCATGCAACTAAACAATCTGTATACTTTCTTTGACTTCAATCGCAGATGCAATCCTTTACTGATGTATATTGATTCTATTGTTCAGGTCTATGTGGACGTAGTTCTGCTTGACCAAATTTGAAATAAGCCACTATCGTAATGCATATATCTTTCTAAAATGTGTTTCAAGTTCAGAAGTACATTTCTAGCTTTTTTTTCATTAAATACCTAGTTTAGCAATATGTGACATTTAGGGAATTCAATGTAAAAACTCCACTAAGATGCTACTGCGGTTTAAAAAGTGCGGACCTCGGCTGATGTAGAAACCTAATGTGTGACAATTTTTATGCACCGAGTAGCATATTATCTTAGTACTACATTTCAGATAAAGAAAGATAGAAGAATAAGACGGGAACATTACAAGAGACATAATAAAAAAAACTGAATTACAAAACATACAGTAAATGACCATAGGTAAAAGCAAGTTAGACAAATAAAGTTAACATAAACATTTTCACTACTTATTAAAGCTGTTTAGTGTAATGTAGTTTAACTCTACAGGGTGGCTGTTTAAGAGGCTGAGGGGCAATGACTAAGGTCATTCATAGGTCATCTTAAAAAAATTAGAATGATCTTTAATTCAATTCTGTAAGTTACAGGCAGTATTGTTGCAACACACTTTCCGTAAAGTAAGGTTTCACTCTTTTGACCTCCTTACCCCCATTAACCCTGATCTCTGTGTGGTGCATTGACTGTTGAAACTTTCAACAATCCCAGCAGGGTGTAGATTGTCATGCGGGGCAGAAATCTAGAGCTGTGTGTTGTGAACAATCTAAACCAATCATAAACTGTGCCTGCTAACTCTATATTACTAACATCGATTAACAGTTACTTTTTTATTTCCCCCTCTGTAATCTACTACAGAAATCATGGCGGAAAGTATGGATGGTGCTTTTTAAGCCCAGCTCCTCGGGGGTCGGTCGGTTTGAGCTCTCTGTACTTGACAAAAACGACGCTGCTGACCAGAGGAAGGTCTGTCGGCAGAAAACACCTGAAAGAAAAGTGGTGCGTCTCCAGGACTGCCTCAGTTTCATCCCTGCTCCAAAGGTGTCCTGCCCTTCGGGTTGCACCGCCTTCTACTTACACACCGCTCAATGCTCCTTCACCCTGGCCTCCACCACAAGCCAGGACTGGCTTAGTGCCCTCTCACTTCTGGCCTTCCAGGTACAAATATCCATTAAATCATGGCGACTTTCCCCTCTTCTTTCTAAATAAGAAGCAGTAATTTCATTATTTGGTCAAGATGAGAATAAACTTTACTCACACTTGGAGCTAGATAGCACAATGAGGAAGTTACTAAAGTATCTGTTACATCTGTCTCTGCACTTCTCTAATTCTTGTGCTTACACAAGCTATGTTCTTTCTTACATCTTACATCTTTAAAGTCATAAAATGATAAGAGGGTGCTGTACACTCCATGTAATGTTTACCATGCCACTGTGTTTACAGAAGGATCCAGGGGAATCACACGAAGGGACTTTTGAAAGAGGAAATGGTTTGACCATGGAGGACAATGACATTTACTCATCTTGGAAGACCGGTAATGCTTGTTGTTCTGCATACTGTAGAAAACAAGGAATCAAAAATAATCATTAGTGAGGGCCAGATTAGTAAGTGCCAGCTGAATTGTTTCTCATCAGAAACCAGCAAAAACATATCCTCTACCTGGTGGTGAATGTAAAGGATTATATCCATAGTTTTCCACATTTTTCCTATATGTAATTAAACATGGTAGCCTACTGACCAAGGTAGTTATTGAGATCCGAATTACGCTATCTTTGCAAAGGGACTGTGCAAAATATATTATGGGGTCAAATAGAGGAAGGGTATGGTGATATTTTTGGGCTAAAGGTTTTTGCAGAGACGTCATTCCCAATATGACATGGTGCTCAAATGTTACCTCCAAAAAGAATATCTGACTAAATAGATCAAATAAATACAAATAAATAAATGTTATTTTGAATTCTTTTTTTTTACCCCATATCAGTAATACAACATTTGATCTAATATAAATAACTCAAATCATCCTTTGATAGGGTAATATTAGTAAACTGCTGAGAGTATTTTAAGAAGGAAGAAGCTAGCTTGTTTTTGTCTTCACCGCATCATAAATTCAGGACACCAGACAAAACCTAGAATATGTGTGAGTATGAGCAACTAAAGCCAATAATTTATTCAAACATGAACGCCAAAATGTATTAGCGCCAGCAAGCCCTGGTTTACACACATTTATTTCTTTTTTTTATTTCCCAATGGATTACACTTGTCCTGAAAAATCCATGGAGCCCAGTCACAGGCAGAGATTAGCTATGGCAGTTTTAAATCAGTCTGTTTCTGTATGAGAATATATTATACATTAATTCCCTTTTGCTGATTTATTTTTGCTCAGACTTCCTGAAAAGTCTATTTACTTTATATGCACTTTGCTAACCTCACTGTGTTGTAATGTTTTAGTAAATGTTTTCATGTCTCTCATGTTTAGATGTGACCCTTCCTCCAAACCATTACCAAGTGATTGTCCAGAGCACTGAGGCATCGAGGAGGTGCCGGTTGGCTGGGAAGTATCTGGCCTCCCCACAGAAAGAGGCTCTGATACTTCGGAAGATCAATACTGATCACATAATCTACCGCTGGCCATACAATTTTTTGCGCAAATTTGGACATGTTGAGGTAAAGTATACTTACTTATGAATTCCATAGTCATTATAAACCAGACGTTCAGCTCAGAGAACACACGTGTCTTTAAAGGACTAATTCAACATTTTGGAAAACAAACAAATTGGCTTTCTTGCAGAGAGTACGAGATAATGGATTCCCTTTTCATATCTGTTCGATAATATGACACGTCAGCTATCAGCTGGATAGTCTATCTTAAAGGTGGGGTATGTCATTTATTTCAGAAACACTTTTTGTTATATTCCATGGAATGCTCTTAACATCCCGATAGCAATGAATATATTAAATGCTTTGACAAGAATAAATACATAAAACAATTTAATCTGTGGAAGCCGTGGCGCTCTAAAAAGCACGACCAATCATTTTAGTCGGCCCGGCTAAAATAACTGGATGGCCTAACTGCCTGTCAGCCTTCTCTGTGCACAAACTTATCTCGTGCCCTCATTGGTCATGTGTGCGTTTGTGTGTGTTGGAGGAGGGGCTCTGCAAGGAAGTCTGAAGGAAGGGGCAGATTTTTTCCGGTTGTGTACTTTCAAATTCTGGCGCACTCTAGCTGGTTTCTCCAAAATTACATACTCCACCTTTAAGATAACATCTTGAAACAGAGAGCTACAACTAGCATGGCCTTGTCCAAAACCTACCTAACAGCACATCTAAAGCTCACTTATTAAGATGCGACTTCTCCATTATCTCTCAAAACGTAGTGTGTTTTTTTTTGTTTTACTTTCAAACAGAGAAATCCTAGCTATTTCCCCTGTTTGCAGTCGTTACGCTAAGCTAGGCTTAGATGCAGGTGTTTCCAGGTACATAGTTCGGCCACCATACAGACATGTAACATGTTAGTTAAACACCTTTGTTTAACTTAAAATAAAAGCTAGTTTTCGCGGTTTCCCAGTTTCCATTTTTCATGCTAAGTAAAGCTAATTGGCTGCTTATAGTAGCTTCATACGTACCCTACTGACATGAGAGTGGTCCTGATCTTCTCATCTAACTCTCAGCGTGAACATGATTGAGCATACTTCCCAAAATGTCAAACTATTCCATAAAAATGTGTGTTAATGCATGTGATTTCAGGACGGATTCAGCATTGAAGCAGGCCGCCGCTGTGAGTCAGGAGAAGGCGTGTTCATCTTCCTGTCCGAACACGGTTCCCAGATATTCCAGGCTATATCAGATCAGTGCTCCATGGAGAGGAGGTCATCTAGCAAGCCACACAGATCATCGATGTGTGAGCTGTCTACTGGTATCCTCCCAACCACAACCAACTGGTGCCCTGCTCCTCCAGTCTACAACCATGCAGATGTTGACACAGAGGACGAGTCTGCCACCCAATACTCTACTATTAATTACAACCCTGTATTAAATGTAAGGCCACTATCTCTTGTTGAACCTCATAGCAATGAGATGTTTGGAGAGGAAGGTGAGGAGGAACGTTGTCAATCCCTGGACGCTGTAAACCAAGGTAATGTCATGGAGGACGACATTTATTACAACGTAAGGAGAGCCACACTTCCAATGATCAGACAAAACCCAGAGTGCATCTATGCCCATGTGAAAAAAGTGGATCCTCCTTCAGAGCCCCAGCTGCAACTCTTGTCGTCACCCTACCCACAGCCTCCTCCCTGCACCTTTCCCCAGTCTGTCCCCTACGCCCCAGCCCATTATCAATACCAGCATCAGCCCTCTGCAAATGACTTCTTCCAGCCGGGGCACAATGCACAGGCACAGGCGGTGGATGACATGAAGGAGACGGAGGAGGACATGAGCTCCTCCACCCTTGTTACCCCCGCAGAGGCCCGTGGCAGTTTTAAACACAGGCTGGCAGAAATCCTTTCTAAGGACCTGGCAAAGTTCCAGCCACCTATTCCCTCTGGAGCAGGCAGCCCCACGTTTTCTCATTAGGCTATTAAGAGAAAGACCAGGAGGAGAGCATTTAATATGATAGACTGTCATGAAGCAGTATTAGTTTCCTTATTTCTTTGCAATCCTCTCTGCTGGGAACATTTGGCATCAGACTTTGGCTTACAATTCTATATTTATCTGTAGCCTGTATGAAAACGCCTCTGGAACACATTTCATTCTGTGGATTGTTTTGCAAAAAGAGGATCTAGTGTTGCGCTTCACTGAAGCTATATGTTCTGCTGTATTTTAACGTGACATTGCCATTAGCTGATTAGCTTAATGAACCCTTTAACTGTTTCATTAAGGAAATAGCTTTAAAGAAAATATGTTTCATTGTTATATTCAGAGTTTCAATAAATCTTTTTTTCCATTTCTTAGGGAATGATAGTTTTGTCACATATTAATCAACATTTTGGCAGCACTACTACATTTTGCATATGGATGCATCAGTCTGCTTTGGACTGGTAGAAATATTGACACTGAGTAAAATGTCCTACTGACAATGAAACATCAAAAATACAACTTAAAATGCACAGTCATGTTTTCAGTATATCTTTATTGTATCAAAACAACTCTCATAAAATACCCCATAGCTATACATAAATATCAAAATAATTATTTTATAATTTAGACAAATGGTGATGGTTCAGGCCATAAAGTGCAAGAAGGCCTCTGGGAGCTCACCATGGCCTTAGGAAGTACAACAATCAGTCAGTGTTTCTTCATTGGCAGTGCATCATCTACACTAAGATGACAGGAGAATATTAGTCCATCTGATATGACCAACATTTCTACAAACTGTAATATTTGGTCCAATAACACACTGCAGAATAAACAGTAAGAAGCTTTCTGTCACTGTCTTCCACTCAGACTTTCCTCCATGTCACTGAGGTGCAAAGATTCCCCATCACTGCCGTTGGAAGAAGTCATTGATTGATTAGAGTCAGATCCAAATATAATAATGTGGCCTACTGAGGGGTCCCTCTGTTCCCCGCTCAGAGGGCTCTGGCTTTGCGCAGTGAGAGAGTGGATCAGACTCATCCTCTTTTCCGCAGGACTCCTGCACTCAGGGTTAACCACACCGGTCAGCAGCTCCGACAACTCATTGATGTAAATCTGCGCCAATTGGAGGGTATCATACTTGGACAACTTTCTCTCGTTCTCCATTGAGGGGATGACGCTCCTCAGCTCGTCAAACGCTTGGTTCAGGCCGTTCATCCTCCTCCTCTCCCTGGCGTTGGCCGCGACGCGCCTGTGTTTCTGCGGGCCAAAGTGGCTCACCTGCCCCCCCTCATCTGCTCGGTCAGAGTCCGTCTCTGTGAGGCCCATTGGCACACGGTCTTCCAGCGAGAGGCCCGCGGCTGCAGAACCGTCCCTCCTGGAGAACGCATGAAGTGAGTTAGAAGAAATCCACGTTTTGGAGTTGATGTGAGCCATGCTGAAATCCTCTGGGAACTCCGGCCAGCTTGATAGTTCTGATTTTGCAGTCATCCCTTCTCTGGCCTGTGGTCGCACACTGCAGTGAAAGGTCACACAGAAGACTCTGGCTGATGCTTTGGGCTCTGAATGAGTCTGCACTGCGCCAGCATTTTATACTGCCTCCCCTCAGTCACCTTGTGTCAGTCCCAGCCCTCCGACAGCCCTGTAGCCTCAGGAGGCTGCAGCCAATCGCAATCCCCCCTGACCCTGTCAACGAACAATTAGACAAAGCTCTACTTTTTCTCTCCTATTGTGCATTGTAACTCAATCACGACCTTGTTATTATCCTCACACAGAGGGGAGCCAAAAGTATTAATCATTTAAGAGCGTGGTTTATATGTTTCAAAAGCTCGGTTAAAGGTGATCTAATTACGTTTGTGTATAGTAGTGAAGTCCGCGCTGCATGTCTGTTGGCTTTTAGGTGTTGTTAAAATAAATAACACGTTTATGTAGCGTTTATAATTAGACCACCGAGGCTATTTTAAATGGCATCAGATATTGAGCAGCCCCATTCAGTGTGTTGCGCAGTTTCTACTTCTACTAGAGGAAACTAAAAACGTACTTCTTTATTTTGGTTATGTCCCTTGATGGACCTGCAGTGTTGAGGTTTGTTCTCAAACAAGCAGTAAAAGCTGAACAATCTTTCGCGGATTATTTGCAGAAGAATAATAAAACGAACAGGTGGAAGGCAAGACATGAGACACACCTGTTAGCAGGACCATGATAACCGATAAGTTGTCTAAAGGCGATTTATGAATCATTTAGCAGGATGCCAGCATCAAAACATGCACACGTCATGAAGCAAAAAGCGCAGTTATTATTATTATTATAAGGGGTGTAAAGTAGATTGACTCAATTAGCTAAGTACAAGTTTAAGAGACGTGTTCTTTACTTGAGTATTTCAAATGTTTGCTACTTTGTAGGCCTACTTCTGCCTCACTAAAATTCAGAGCTAAAATGTGTACTTTTTTTTACATTTATTGAATATCTTTAGTTACTTTGTTCATTTGGATTTATGATGTGAATATATAATAAACACTTAAATAAGACTTTAGTTTGACCTGTAGGCCTATACAACGTAATTACATTTGCTGCACCTTAACCAGTTTTGATAAACTCATGAATGCACAATAACTATTATCAAAATCTATAATATTTATTATTCTGCATAGTGATTACTTTACTTTTGGTACTTTAAGTATGTTTTGATACTTATACTGTTGTACCTTTACTCGAGTAACATTTTGATTACATAACTTTTACTTGTAACAGAGTAGCCTATTCCTACACTCTGGTAGGCTACTTCTACTTTTTCTCAAGATCTGAGTAGCCTACTTCTCCCCCCTCTGATAATTATGATTAATACAATTTGCATTAGCATTAAGATTGGAGTTTTATTTTTCTTAATAAGACCAAATCAAGTCAGATGCATTCATTTGGATCGGTCACGTGGCCCCTGTGCCTATCAGCTGGTGTCCCCTGGCACCTCGCACAAGCTACACACCTCTGTGACAACCAGAGTCCCCCCACGTCTCCCATATGCCGCGCACAGCGACAACTCTTCCTACCCACTGACACCAGTACTGACACAGGAGCTAATCACTCATTATGTCATCAATTACACAAGAAACCACCTCAGCATCGCGTCTAAGATGTTGTGATGATGGCAACTTGGACACATTTAGCATTCATCGCCCCTCTCTACTTCTTCTTCTGCTTCTTCTTCTTCTCTGTTTGTGTATGTGACAGTCGGGGTCGAGCACTGCTAAAGAAAATCACCGTGACCTGCCTCGCCGCCAGCAGTTTAATGAGGCCTGGTCTTAGTTGAATAAATCGGCACGCTCTCCATCCTGGGGTGTCCATTCATTTTTTGGGCAACATGAATATTTCATTCCTTCAGCCACACTGCCAGCGCAACAGCCTGCAACCCTGCGTGCTGGTTTAAAAATGCGGCTACACTTCCCATCTGCTGCGGGGCGTGAGCGGGGGAGTGGCAGCGGAGGCCGAGGAGGCGTGAGGAACATTTCTAAGGTCAACTTTAAACCGACCTCCTGTAAGAAAGAGACTGATGGGTCCCACCAGCCAGGGAGGGGGGCTGTAGACAACATGACTGTCAACTGGGGAGCTATGGCAACTTCCAGAGCTGGTTTTAGATGGTGGGCCATATATGCAAAACGTCCACTTCCCTAACAACTGAAAGAGTTACACTTTGAAGGATTTCCATAATTATTAAAAGTTGTAGGGGTATCTCTGTAGAGTATTCTAACCTGCAGCATATTAAAGGTAAGCCTACATATGTTTAAATGTGCAAAAAGATAAAAATGTAATTTAAGGGCATGTTGAGCATCACAGATTGGTTTGCACACTGTTAAAATGAGTTTGAAAAAAAGATTAAGCAACCAATAAAGATTATTATTTTTATTCAAACATCTTTTTAATGTTATGTTTGCTTGATTTGGAGCTAATGTGTATGAGGCCTTTTATTTGTAACATTGTGTCATATTCCACTAACTGTATGTTTCATTTGCAAAGTAACTTGAACTATTGGCTCTAAAATCAAACCAGGAGTAAACATTGAAGTAACTGCTCTGTTGAGGAGGCAGGTTATCGAGCCATCTATACAATATTACACTCTCAAAATTAATATATAGCTTGTGCACTCTTTGTCTCAGGATGATACAATACTGCTGACTGTAGCAGAATGTAAACAAGTTGAATCAATTTGTTTACAGTGGCATCCTGTGTGTTCTTTGACCTTAGGTGCTCCTTGAAAAGTCTTTGAAACACTTTTAGGTGCCCAGTATTGCCTGATATAACATCACGCATTGCCCAACTTGCCCGTAAAAACCTCACAACTCAGTTTATAGACAATAATGGTTTCACAATACAACTTGGCATCCAGGACACCTGCTGCTGTGTGACGTTGATGACAGAGCCTGGCAGCAGTCCCAACAGTTTACACTCACCTATAACTATTCAGACCCTAAACACAACCACAGCAGCACCCTCTTGTGTCAACACACACTCTATGGCTGCTGTTTAACTGTCATTAATAACCATCTAAAGTGATTACAGCACACACATATGGTGGTTGTAACTGGTGAGTAAAAATGACTCAATCTGATCATGGAGAAAGTGTATAGTTTCTATCATAATACATTGTCTCATTGTTTTAATTTCTAGTAAATGGAGCAGGTCTAATAGTGAAATTGAAACAGTTCTCATTTCATTGCAGGCTTTAAAAGCTCCTCAATTCTCCCCTGGGAACCACCGTGGGGGAACCTTGGCCCCGAGCAGTCTCTGGATTCCGTTTGAAGTGTCTCTGTTTCTTAGTCCACGTGTTCAAGACATTACAACACAGTATAATACATCCAGATAACCATATAGGATTCAGGAGTTAAGGTAATGCAAATGGCATTTTGTAATCATTTGCAGGGGATAACAATTATTGGAATTTGGTTCTAATTATAAGGGAAATGTATCCAACTCATTTCTCAATTCAAACTCAATAATCCCACATTGATCATGTTATTCATTGATAATTAATATGTTGAATTGCATGCTGATCTGTTTAAATCTTCACTGAACATTTGAACAAGTTTGAAGTTTACCAATTGAACACTTTCTTCAGTTATGTCACAGCAGCATTTCATTGCTTATATATAATTTGGTGAAAGATCGACACATAAGCCATGCATCATGATTGCCAATGTTGGATCATACAATTCCATTCAAAAAATTATAATGTGAAGTTTAGGATAAATGGTACTCTCAAAGGCATTTAAAGTATTCAATAATAATACTAATTTAATAAAAGTGTTAATTTATTATAATTTAGCATAGGCTTTTACCTGTAATAGTTTCAAATATATCTTTACTTTCATATATATTTATATTATTTCCTTGTCCAACCATCACCTGACTTCTAAAGTTGTACTTACTTTTAATGATGGATAATTATATAATGACGCACACGCAGGTCAACATGAGTTTATCTGTTTATCTACAGTGACTCACTGAGTTTCCTTCCTCTCACTGGGTCTTACTGGTCCATACAGTTGACCTTAGCCTCCGTTTTGCCCTATGTCTTTAATGTTTTAATTAAAGACTGCTTAATTTCACACACACACACACACACACACACACACACACACACACACACACACACACACACACACACACACACACACACACACACACACACACACACACGACGACACACACGACACGACACACACACACACGACACGACACACACTACGACTACTACACACGACACACACTACTACACTACGACGTACACACGACACGACACGACGACACGACTACTACTACGACGACGACGACACG
>NW_011335100.1:10240-69126 GCF_000735185.1 Notothenia coriiceps | reverse complement strand
ACACACACACACACGACACACACACACACACACACACACACACACACACACACACACACACACACACACACACACACACACAAACACACACACCCGAAGCTACGGAGGTGGCTCCACTGAGCAAAGAGACAAATCTTAATGCCCGGGTGTAAAACGCAATTTAGGACAATTAGCAGCCTCATTAATTCGGGAGAAGGGAAGTAATATTCTTGTTAAAGTAACGCTTCGTTAAGTTATCTATGGTAGGAGGCTAATTGATGAACTCTTGAGTGAAGGACAATAAGTGATACTCTGACGGACTTTGTGGAGTCTGCAGGCCTGAAATGACTGCAGTTTGGGGCAGGTTAATTAACACTTTTTGTTGTAAACACAGCGCTTGTTTCATCGCGAGTATACTGTCACAGTGGACGGCTGCACTGGAGGAAATGTCGCGATTCCTGAATCAAGCCTCTCTGCGGGGTGCCCTCTTCTTGCAAGTGTTGCAGAGGATAGACGGGCCCCGCGGGGTCAGCGGTGCACCAGCATGACCGACAACAAAGACCGTCTTCAAAGGCAGACCTGCACCAATGATCACAGGTGTTAACAGATCCCTTCTGTATTATACGACACGTGTCTTACAATAACCACTATTTAAGTTATGTTAACTTAGCATAATATTTCAAACTGTGCTTTGATGAATATATCTATATTTCAACTGAATTTAACCCCCCAAAATATTGGATATCTTTCTTATATTGGTAGACATCAAGGCCTGTTTGTTCAAACGTAAGCACTCTAAATAGCCAACTAAAAGTGTATTTTCAGTATTGGAATTCTTACATTTCCTGATAGTGGAGAAGACCACTATTTACTCAATGACTGTACTGGAGTACAATTTTGCAGTACAGTTACTCTAAACAACTTCGTATACCTCACTAAAATGTTATATTGTCTTGACTATACTGCATCCAACTTAAAGCAACAGTCATAACCATGCATGAAATCATATAAAAAGATAATGCCCTCTAAATATGATGAAAGACAAATTATATTGATATTATGCAAACAGAATAATTCCCTACAGTAAATAAAGTAGCAATATGTCCAATTAAATGTGGATTTTTTTTCTTATCATCAAATACATTTATAAATATAAACAAACAGGCACAAACATAAATGCATAATGCACTATTTTCTATCTTTGTCACCTTGAGATAAATGTATCGCTCATCTTTCAAAGCGCTTAATCAATCTTTAAAGAGAAGAAGGTTGCATTTAATTTAACTTCATGTATGGCATGCTGAAAATGCAGTTTGAAGTGAGCTCTTTTCTTGTACCAGCACACCATATGGCAGATAGGCAAGCGTGGAGTAGGCTCTAAAGACCCAGTCCATCAAAAGAAAAGAAAGGCTTCCAGGCACTTGAGCGTCGGGGACTCTGGGGGCTGTCAGCGGTGGATAAACACTTACAATGTGTAATGGATGCTCTGGCTTTTGTGCACATAATAACATCTTTACATTATCTTGTGATGCAGAGACAAGGATATAATAAAACTAAAAATATCTACAGTCCCATCATCTTTACCATAAGGGACGATTGTTGTCAAAAACGCACAGATATATGGTCCTTATGGAAGTGGTTGATTTGACTTAAAACAATTACAAATATAATCAAGATCAGATCATATATACACGGAAGAACCAGAGAGAAGATCCATGTACACATTGTATAACAACACTATAAGGCCATGGTAAAAATGTAAATTTCTAAATGTTGTTTACAATGCGTCAAAGTGGTGATGATTACATTTGGTGATTGAAGGTGTAGAGTGTGGTTTTGCTGTATCTCATTTAATTATATAAACAATACAGCTACATCAAGTATAAACTCTTACAAGAAAAACCTTTAAAATGTACCACCAAACTGATTCTACAAACAAACAACAAAATTAGTAATTCTATCAAAAAAGTCTCATTCTTAATGAGCCATCGTTGGCCCCATGAACTTTAATTGTTCAATATAACATTTTAAATTCATTTATTTTAATGTGCAGTTTATAAGGGAATAGCCCCTCTGATGCTTATATTGTTTATTTTATGGAAGTTGAGTAAAACAAATGTATGAATGTATTCACTCTTTCTTTGGAAACATGAACATAATGCTCTTCAACAACTTAGAACATAAGGTGAACAAACAGGTAGTAGCAAACATTAAATGTGAATATAATATACATTATTTATGAGTGAGTAACTGGTTGAGACGTCATAAAAAGGCCACATAAATTAAATTATGTAATTATACCATAAACCACTAGGTGGAGACAACACAGCATACTTTTTTACAGAAAGTCATGGGGTTCAAATAAGTACCAAAAGCTGGTTTATTCTTCAATCAAAAAAGGAAATCCTTCATAATGATTATATAAATATAATAACACACTCCAACAACTTATCAAGCTTTTAAGGGCTGGCAAGGTTATGTACCAACTGTGTACCAGACAGAAATCCTGCAGGAGGTAGACAACCGTCTGAGAAGGGGATCTCTCAGGAGGCTTCAGCGATGGTCAACAATCAGAAAGCTATTTATTGTGAGGATTAAGATGTATATCTTATCATAATAAGGCCTTGCTCAGTTCACAGGGAATTACATCCCTCATGATACGGGCCGTGACAAGATGTGATCGCATCCTCAGCACAGCAGCTGCAACTCAAACTGCCCTTCGTTGCAAAAAAAGGAGAACATCCTCCAAAAGCTTTCCCTAGCCAAACACAAGGAAGGTCATTCTCATTATCGTTAATAATGTAAACCTTGATAAAAGAGCACATTTCAGCCAGCAAGTGTCACGCAGCTGTCAGTAGAGAGCAGTAGCGCTCTGTGTTTAGAGGCCCAGAGCAGCATGCGGCTGTTAGTAAGATGAGCAACACTTTGTCCACTGACCTCTGTGACCTTGCAGACTGAATTAAACGTGCTTCCCAAAGTGAGGGCTGTTATGAAGTCATGTGGGCATGGCCGAATCACGCAGGGCTGTTTTCAGTAACTGATCCCTTGAAAGTGCACGACCTTCAATGTCTTCAGTGGCGGTAAAGTTGGTGAACTGCCTTGGATGTGATTGTGGACAACTCACATATTCCTCTTGTCATCTTGTTTGACTTCATGGCTCCTACCCTTTCATACTCACATTTTGAACCTTAGGAAGTTTAACCATTTCCCTACCGATATTGGGTTGATGCTAGGAGCAAGGCACAAGATTGAAAGAAAATGTGTTTAGATTTATAATTATGCCTGTGATGATCGCGGTCACAAGGGTTAGCTCAACAAGATTATTTCATTAGACAGATAGTGACAGCCACAACCAACTTCAATTATAATGGTGCCATCCCTGTAATTCGGCACTAAAGATTGTTCATCAACCTTCAGTATGGATTTTGTATGGTCGATTAATGTAATTGGATTGAGAATCACTGATGTCTCAGTCTGATCTGACATCTGAGCTGATGTCATATTTTGCAGCAACAGGCTTTGTCTTCATACTGTTGCTTAGAGTTATGAGCTTAATATGAGCATTTGTGTGTGTAGGAAGAAAAGCGAGAAATAAAGAAAGAGAAAGGGCTTTTACGTGACAATAACGCAGTAAGTCCGTTTCAATAAGTGGGCATGTATAAATAACCCTTATTGTGAAAAGAGCAATTATCTGCACCTGCCTGCTAAATGTTCTCATGCTGACACTTTGAATTGGTGTGATCGCTCCTTTTAAGGCACTAACTTCAGACAGACAGACAGACAGACAGAGGGTGGGGGTAATATAGGGGTGGTAAGAAGGAGAGAGAAGTGTAGAGGGTGAGACTGCTGGTGGTGAACGGCATCTTAAACTGAGCGGAGCTGATTCTCTGTTATAATCCTTCAGTGATTTCCATCTGTAATGTGTGCCGGAGGATTAGTGAAGGTAGTCATGGTTCCGGCATGACACTCCCTGTCCATCCCCACTTTCCTCTTCGCGGTCATCCGGCACACAGAAGAAGATAAAATGTTGATGTCATAAATCTTCATCCAGGACGCAAATTCGCAAACCCTGAGGCTGAACTGAATGGAAATTATGAGCGCCTTGTCCTTTATTGTTATTCTCAGATAGCAAAGAGCAAGTGAAGGTGCCGGGGAAAAGGCCCGGTGAGCTTCTTGGCTACGGGAACAGGGAACAGAGATGGATGAGACCAGTGAGGCCAAGGTGAGGGGTTAAAAAGGAAGAAAGAGGGAGAGACAGGTAGGAGCTGGAGTGTGTAAAGGGAGGTAGAAGCTGTTGTATAGGATGAGAGGTTTAAAGTGTGTGTACTCTCTGAGACAGCTCAATCATTTGCTAACATGAACAACTCTCCAGTTGGAATGACAGCCCGACAGCAGTGGTGAATCAGATCAGTTTCCTGTGCTTTCATCCTGCCGTAGCCGCAGAGAGACCACAACGCTTATTTTTTATTCACACAGAGAGTTTCTGTGTCAGTACTGCTTTATTTAAATGTATGGACATAATAGGCCAAATTGTGTTTGTGTGATGCATTCAGGGAGACAGAGGGTAAACTGACAGACAGGTAACGCCAGTGTGAAGTGCTGACTCACATGCCTGTGAGTTGAATGTAATCAAACTTCCTTTCTGAATAGTTTAAAAACCAACCAGATGTGGAAAAAAAATGCAGAATAATTGCACATACAAGCTTTACATATTGTGAGAATATGTGAATTGTCCTGACTTATGTTACATTTCTTCTTCTTCCAGTTACCATTCCATAGAATAAATATGTTGGCGTTGCTCTATAAAACACTTTATCAGTTGGGGGAAATATGCTTTTTTAGGGTTGTCCGTAGTGCCATGTACATTTTCAAATTCATTTATTTTAAGCTCCAACCACTGGAATTTGTTATGATAGTCAAGAAAACTCTCCTGGTGAATTGTATTCAAATTCCAACAACATTTACCCCTCCCTCATCAACCTTGAAGTTTAGCCTCACGTAGGGTGGTCCTTAAAATTGAAAGTCGGAAAGTCTAAGCTCCAACCCCCATAATTAATTCTATTAGTCAAGAAAACACTCCTGGTGAATTTTTTTTCTCAATCTGACAACTTTTACCCCTCCCTGTCAGATTGAGAAAAGAATCTACCAGGACTTTCAATTTTAAGGACCACCCTAATTTTAGCTTTCTTGCCAAGAGATACATAAGAATATTAAACCACTACATGTTTGTATGCTAAGTATGTAGCTTGAGGCAGCAGCTGGTTTGCTGAACACGAGAAGGGAAAACAGGGGATTCAGCTAGCCTGACTTTGTCTGAAGGTAAAACATATGAATAATAAGGTATTAAACAAATGAGCTAAGCTATATGCATGTTAATCATTGAACATAAACCAGGCTAGCTGTTTAACCCCTGTTTACAGTCTTTATGCTAAGTTAGGCAAACCAACTATACCCTGATAGTGGTATTGATCTGTTCATTAACTCTTCGCAAGAATGATTGTTGATGATGATTGTATTTCACCCAAATGTCGTACTATTCCTTTACCAGAATTTGTCCCAGTTGGCGGACCCCATGATAGGCTTTTGTGACTTTACAATCTAAACTCATGATATCATGGCTTTGTATTGTCCTCACAGAGGATTGATTTAGCATCCTTTTGTTAAATGTACACTACAAAGAAAAGACCTGACCAAGCCTGTCAGCCACATGATGGATCTTTTAAAAGATAGCAAGCCAAACACAGTACAGAACACAACAAGAAAATACTCCAGATATAAAAACGTGGCCGAGGACATCTGCAGGGCATCAGTAAACCAGGAGGGTGGAAATAAAAAAATCATGGCTCTTTTATTTTCTAGCTTTGGGCGAGACTTGTTTTCCCTCACACTCATTCACTCTCTCACACACATGCTTGAACACAAGTCTACAATAAGCGTCTACGGTCAGAACATAAGTGAATTCTGCTTGACAGTGAATTTTCGCTTGACTTTGACAGCCATTGTGAGAGCTCAAATAGGTACTGATCGGCATCCCTGCAAAGAATAAAGGACGGTTATTAAAGAAAAAGACCAGGGAGGTGTTGCTGAGAGGAGGCGGGGTGCCAAATATGCCTGACAACCAAGGTCAGGAGCAGTGCCCTCTGGCAGGAAGTGCTGTGAGGAATGGCAATGTCAGTCAGAACCCTCCCTCACCTCCTTGGACCTGTCAATTTGCCTGCAATAATTAATCTCTCTCTGGTTAAATATAAAGATTGTAAATCACAGCATGATCCTGTACCATTAGGGGGGCTTCATCTGTCAGCCTCAGACCTTGGCTAATGGCCCTTTGTAAGCAGAGTATTGGCTGAGGCAACACGCCAGCCACCTACCGGTCCTCCTCATCATTTCTTTCTCATGAAGACATCCCGCCTCCAACAGCATAGTGGGGGATCATCAAGCCGCAAGCAAGAAGACAGCAGTTTTACACATCCAAAATGATCATCCTTAAAATCCATATCTTTACTTTGCTGAGCACCATGTGTTAGTGAGGCATACATTATAACATGTTGGCTTTATGAATGGCTAATACATCATTTAATAATGGTTCACACTGTAGCTCTGTAATAAGACATTGATGAGAATAACATTTGGGTTGCCAGTTCAATCACTTTGGGAGGTGCATATCCTCCTCTAACATGACCTCTCTTGTTTTTTTTAAATCAGTTAAGTAAGATAGCAAATCATCTTTATCCTGATCTAATTTATCTAATTTATTAGCAAAGCAACACTAAACTTGATGGATTATCATGGTGGAGGAACTCTTTTTTATTTTCTTTAAAAAAAACATTTATTTTTTCGGACCTGATATCTTATGAAAAACTCATGACTCTTTATTATCGACCTACTTTCTAATAAGGTATCTCATCTGCAGTTATGTTAATAAATCATATTTAAAGGGTTAGTAGCTTGTTGCTCTCTTAAGCTGTCTGCAGCTGTGGATATTGCAAAAGTCTTTAATTATTTTGGTCCAGATGCTCTCCAAATCTTTTCCAGAAGTCGTCAAACTATACAATTAAGCGGCTTACATACTGTAATAAGACAAAGCAAGTTTCACAAGATGAGGATAAGCAGCCAAATGTATTTTTGCTGATTAAACAGTAAAAACATGAGTAAAAACTGTATCGATGAATAACAAAATCACAACCATTCATTCAGTTGGCCTTACTTATAAATCCCTGAATTCTTGATGGATAGCATTCTGCCTCTCTGGCTTATAAACAGACTGCAGTTGCTCCAAGACTTCATATTTAAGTAAAACAAACATTTGTTGCATTTGTTACATTCACAACTGTCCCCTGTAAAACAACATGATCAAATTGTTTAGCAAGGATGTCATTTTAACAATATTATTGATATCATTGACATATATCATACTAATATGATAATTCATTAATAACTTCTTGAATAATGATGACACAACTTAAAGGTGGGGTAGGTACGTTTGAGAAACCGGTTCGAGATACACTTTTTGTTATATTCCATGGAATGCTCTTAACATCCCGATAGCAATAAATATCTTAAGTGCTTTGACAATAAATACATAAAAAAAATTCATCTGTGGAAGCCGTAGTACTTTAAAAAGTACGACCAATCCGGTCCGGCTAAAATAACTGGATGGTCAACCTGCCTGTCAGCCTTCCATCTGTGCACAAACTTATCTCGTGCCCTCATTGGTCATGTGCGCGTTCGTGTGTGTTGGAGGAGGGGCTCTATAAGGAAGTGGCACTCAAGCTGGTTTCTCCAAAATTACCTACCCCACCTTTAAGTCTGCAACAGCCCAATATATTTTGATTCATATTTAATACAGTATACTTAAATACACAACATAAATTAATATGTCAAACTTAACCTAACAACTACAGCATTTCAGCAACATTGATGAAATACAGTCTCCATCTTAACCCTCAAGAAAGTATTAACTTAGCAAAATATGTCTCACTTATTCTGTGTAACTGTTCATCTGCAGAAGTGGTTAAAAAAGAAAGACATCTACAGCATGTCCTCCGTCTTGACATTTGAAATGAAAGCAGACGCTCGCAGTTTGATGACTATCACACACTGAGGTTCCAAGAAATAACCGAATGGCTAATACATAAAACCTGCCAATGGTTGTGGCATTGAAATAAAGTAATACTCTTTAAGACGTTGCACAGGCTGTTCATGGTCAGCACTGATGGTAAATGAATAAAATATGTATTCAATGAGCAGAGTAATATGAGTTTGTGTGTGTCCTTCACATTTACACTTCTTGTGCAAATTCCTTTATTGAACCTCCTTGCCATTCTGCATAGTCACATTCCATAACAGCAGGCCTACAGTTGAGCATTTCACTTTTTATAAACAGCCCTGTGACCCACTTCGCGTTCATCATATTATCACCACAATGCTACTTTAAATAAAACTAAAAACTTCCGTCACATCCCTTCGACTCAGCATTACATCAACCATAATAAAGTTGTTTTGTTTGTGTGCTTGCAGGGGGTAAACTCTGCTATGTCTTCCAACGAGCTGTTAGCACTGTGCACTGTTGTGCTTGTTAAATGCTTTGTTGGAAGTTTGACACTCAGCTTCTCAGGCTGCACTCAACGCTGCCGACGGTATCCTTAAGTCATGAGGCTGTTTCATGCTGGGCCCCCATGGGTGAGGGAGGAATGACAGCAAAGCAGAAGAAGCAAACAACAAATATGGACACACACACACACACACACACATACACACACACACACACACACACACACACACACACACACACACACACACACACACACACACATACAGAGTCACCTTTAAAGTGTATGAGAGCTCCCTGATGCCATTTCTGCCATACTGCATGACTAATGCAGCCCGCGAGTCACTGTTTCTCCTCGCCGAGTCCCCGAAAGCTGAATTAATTGGCTGTCATCACGGCCACGCTCACTCTCACATACACACATGGAATTATCAAGATATAAATAAACCGAGTCAAGATGGCATTTAAGTGACAGGCAACCATAAACACTTTGTGCAACATTCAATGGCAGGCTCTTACTTTAGGACTCCCATCAAACATATGGGTCCCGTCCATGAAATGCACATTAGCACAACCATCAAGTGCTAGTGCAGCAGGAATCATTTGACATTTTGGGGGAATATGCTTTCTAAGCAAAGGTTGGATGAGGCAATCAATACCGCTCTCCATCTCACAAGTTTCTATCACTATATATACTACTGATGTGTTTTGCCTGAAGGTTTCCTGAATTTTAAGGGAATGTAATTGCTTCCTGGATTTTATTCAGCCGCAATGTTGTTTCCAGTCTAGGGATTGCATCATTTTTGGTAATGTGTGCAAGGGTTAGGTCACAAGATGCAGGGTAACAGAATGTACTTTGGTTAAAATTAGAAAATGATGTCTCTTTTCCTTGAATCTTAATAAAGTAAACTGGCTTCTGATTTAGAATTTTTGATAGTTACCACTGAATTATTCAAGCGGACCTCTTACCCAGGTTGAGTTGTCAAACATGACTATGAACTGCATATCATTCTGTAAATGTTGAGCAACAGACTAGTTAAAGGTTTTTTTTGGGCAAGGAGTGAATTGCTGGAAATGCTTTTTGCTATTGAAGCAGCTGTTGATCGCTTGCAGCCAAAACTAGTTTGTTAAGTGGAGTGTGGAGTCAGGAGTCAATGACGGTAAAATAAATGTCAAAACAATAGTCTTTTGAAAAACTATGAATCACCACAGTAACAAGAGGTTCTTCAGCATACAGTCACAAATGAGCACAACAAAAATATTAGGCTGATGTGCTCAGTGTGATCAGCCGCTAACAGATAGACAAACAGTCAAACCCAATAAATTCATTTAAAATAAGCTGAATTAATTTAGTTTTTTCCAAATTAGATTATATTTAGATCTTACTTTCATACCATTCGTACATTGAAGTTTATCAGAGTGAACTGTGGGAGTCAGGAAATTCCTGATACTTCTATAACAACTCTCAAAATGTTGAATTATTCCTTCAACTTTTCCTAATGACTTGTTCACAAATTAGACGACAAAACCACATGACATTAGAATCATCCTAAACACATTTTACCTGATGCCTCGTGGAATGCAGTTGAGACAGATATAGATGCTATGATAAACATTGTCAGCCTTTTTTTGAATACTGCACAATGAACAGATAACCTTTTAAAGACCCTGTCATTTGAACAGCTTTGCATTCCAATTGTAATGCACTTAAAAGACAAAGAGCTCTGCCTCCTTCTCTATTTGCCTGTGCTTTGAACCATAAACAACGTTTGTGTTTTTCAACAGTTTGCCCAGACTGAAAGAATAATGGAGTGTCATTCCGACCCTCTGCCTTTGCATAATACTGTCTGAGTAGTCATGCAGCATAATATCCTGTCTCTCTGACACAAAGTGATTATTTTGAAAGCATTTCACTTTTATTTTGAGCACTGATCGTCGGTTTAAGATGGAGGCGGCACAAATAATTTTTCCATCAGACAGCGACAGAGATGTGAAGTGATCTGTGCTTTATATCAGACAGAGAAGTCTTTACCTTTTAATTACCTCACACATGTTTTACTCATGTAGGCAAGGGCACGTCTGCGTAGGAGGGTTTGTTCTGCCTTTCTCTCTGTCCTCAGAGCTTTTCCTTTCTGTGAGACTCCAGATGTTACCGTCTGCTCATTTGGGAGACTGAGCAGTCAGGTGTGAGCGAGACCCTCGACAACCCGATTGGAACAAAAATAAAGCTTGGTTACATGCCCATGAGTTTACACATTTTCAACTAAAGGCATGTAATTATCTGCAAAGTTATGACAAGGCCTTCCACAATCAGCAATGCTCCTTTCCTGCCTGACGAGGCTGCAGAAGCTTAAGAATCAGCCTGTATATGATGGGGAAAAGGGCTGAATTATGTTTACTGGCTACTTAAAATACTTATCTTATCTTAATTAATAATTTACTCAGATGACCTTTTAAATTACCGTTACAGTTGTAAATCAATGGCTGGACAACACACAAGATGATAAAACAGGAGTGTGTAACCAAGATAAACAATCCCGAAAGAAAAAAGTTTCCCCATGCTGACAAACAAGACATGCTGGAAACAATGAGGCATTTATAATTTATAATAATGTTTCACACGGCATTTGTATCTGCAGTGCCTCAATAGGAAGATAAAAACACATGCAATTTATTAAAATAAAAGTTGCAAAAACATTATAAATACTGAAATCAGTCATGGGCCGAAATCCTCAAAATATCTATCATTTAATAAACACTATGCACTATTTTGTAAATCCCCCAGCCCCGCTCCCCTACCTGCACAAGATGGAGTACAGACATCAACTTCTTATAAAATACACACAATTAGCAAATTGTGTTAAAGCTGGTTTCTTTCTAAATACTTTTTGACTTTACAGTAAAAACGTTCAGGGAGTTATTTTAATTCTTAAAGATCTTTAGAAAAGGCAGAGCTTCGTTGAGGGTTCTTACACTTTGCACTATTAGCTGACCTCTATTTGTGATCGTTTGCCCTGAGCAAGGTCGCAGGTGCGCATAGCTTTTTAGCAGTAGTAGAGGTGCATTACTGTAAAAACCAAACAGTATCTGAATATAACATTATATAACTCAGAGTTCCACATGTTATATGTATTAAATATGTTGCAATGTTAATCATTTTCAAAATATTCAAGGCTTGTTTTTAAAGTGATGATATTAGTTTTAATGTTGTCATGTAGACCAGCTTGAAATGTAGAAGTTGAGAATGCTTCTGTAGTCGGGGAGTTTCTTATATCTTTGAAGAGAGCATATATTTCAGTGCATGACTCATCTTATTGATGTGCTTATTTAACCCAAAAGCAGCATCTTAAACCATCTAACTTTTTGACCATCATTGTTTTACTTTTTGACCTTTTGCGTAAATATTTGGAAAATTCTCTTGTTTGTTTATTTTGGGGTAAAGTTTAAGCCATTGTGCAACACAATTTTAAAAGCACATTTCAGCAGCTACTTGTTAAGTGGCTTGTTTAGTAAGACTGAGGCTGAACATCATTAGCTTTGCAGGTAAAAATACAATGAAAACACTGCTCTCTGAGGAGAATAGGATTACTCTACAAAATGTCTTAGCAACCTATCCAATCATTTAGATATTTCAGTCTGAACCAAAGTGTTTGAACGATGTCGGTCTGAACGATGATGACATCCTAGAGTAACCTAGCTGTATGTTAACAACTTAAAATGCAAAACAAATATCTGCATCTCAGGGACTTGGTCTTTCCAGGATGCAGGCTGTCTTTAAGACATACTGTACATCAACCTGTTTGTCACACAAATACAAACTACATTATTTAAGTAATCTTGTTGGCTAAGTAACAGCTCACACAGGTCATTTGAGTTCCAGGCTTGTTTACCTCTCTCTTACCACATTTAATGCATTTATAGTAACCAAGCTACATTTGCTAAAGGTCCTTTCTGCACATTGTGATGTTGAGAGTGAACTGTAGCAACAGATGTGACTCCAGCGAACCTCCAGTAACTGGCAGCTGGAGCACACGCAGCTCCGAGTGGCAGGGATCAAACCGACAACACTGGTAATTGGGTGGCCTCTTTACCTCTCTGCCAACTCACCACCTCTCCGGAGTCCCAGCTTACAAATCCACTTATTCCTCATCATGATCATGGAAGCGGTTGACACCTTTTGATGAAAATCTAATCATGAAACATAATCTTGTTATCCTGGTAGGTGACAGATGTAAATCCTTCTAACGGGCCTCACAAACAAAGAAAATAATCAGTCTCTTTTTTTTTCTTTCTGACCCAGCAGAAGATTCAAGGTGCTGTGCGGATGAAGATGATGCATCGCTAAGTCTTTTAGTTGTGAGAGGCAGAGAAATATTATCACATTAACAGTAGATTTCCATTTTCCCATGAATAATTTCTTTTCTGTTCCGTTTTCTGGAACATATTTCATCGTTCAGCACAACTGAAGCAAACTATATCATATCAGTGATGCTGCTTACCACTAAATTATGATTTAGTGTTGAATTGAAACATGAAACATGTCTAAAATATTCCCTGTGGAAATGTTCTCACCGAAAGCCCATTGTAATCACACAGCATGACAAGCAGCTATTTCTATTATACTATCAGCCACAACATAAACAATGACAACTGTCCAAAGTGTCTGCTGAATATATTTATTAATGTTTTTCTGCAATATGTGCTGCGATAACCCTTCATTGTGAAAATCCTTGTTGTTGTTATTCACATGGTTTTATGATATTTAACAACGGACAACAATGAATTAATTCCAGGAAAACAGGCTATTGGTGGCGGGTGATGAAAGCACCTTTTTTTTGACGTGACTTCCAAAAAATCTAAACTTAATTGGCTTCATAATTAAAAGTGATGATTCCTCTCCGCTCTCCTCAGCATTTATTGAGGCACATCTAAAATGGAAGGTTGACATTTCTTAGATTACTTCTGATTGATCTTGCCCATCCTACTGTGAGCGGTAACTGAGAAAGACTTTGCCTTTGAACCTGTGGACATCCACAGGCTTTGCCTTTCAGCAAAGAACAAGCTGACAAGAAAACAACTAATTAACTGTGTGTTTGATGTGCGATATAGCATGCCAGACATAGGCGCTGTTTGTTTTAATCTCAAAACAGTTATGAAACACTTATTGCTTGTGTCAATACAGTTCATTGCTCCTTGGGTGCATTTTACTCTTCTGATACCCTTTCAAGATTGGATATGAAAAGTTTCTAACAGAGACAGATTCAAAACAATAGTCCTAATCAATGCTGAAGAGTAAAATTATTCTGACTTTAAAGTCAGCCTTTACATTTAAATGAAATCAAACCCCATCGTTGACCCTGGTTGGTATTCTTTCTGCATTTACATTCCTATTTGTCTATGTAGTGTTCATTATATCATTTATATAGCATCATTGATCATTTTAATAACCTGCCTATGCACAAGGGATTCACGGGAAATTATTCTGTTTGTAATCTGGCATAACCATTTTCAGCCTCACTTAACTACAGCTGTATCAGAGGTGTATTATATTAATACACCTCTGATACAGCTGTAGAGACTTCACGCTATTTGCATACTGGCAGATAGAACAGAATATTTGTACTATTAATTTATACACATTATTACATATTTTATACCTCAAAAAAAAGACTTAAACATACACAAAATGTTAGATCTATATCATGATTCATGTACTAAAATACAATGTATTTTATGGTATTCCACAAGCATTATTATGTAGCTAACTGTGACAATGCCATATGAACGCTGCTGAGTAAGAGTGGACCACTTTACGCCTAAAACACACTGTACACATAGAGTGACACCTGGCCATCATTAAGACTAAAGTGATAAGCCTTTGCACCCTTTAACAGCCAGCGCCACCATTTGGTAGAGCACATTTTGTGTCTTGATATCTTGTTGAAAAAAAAAAAGTTTAACTCCATCTGATTCAGCCAGCTCTACCATTTGGTTGACATGTTATGTACAAAACAACCTATAGATGTCACTGGGGTTCAAACAGAATGCCCTTCAGCTAGCTTCCACTGAGAAAGTTGGCATGCTAAAAATCACTGCTGACGAAATCAGGTAATTGTTGCGTGAGACATTATATTCAGCAGAAGTCTCCACGTTTGCTTTCAACCAAAGTAGTTTGTAAGTATGCTAACGGACAGAAAAAACACACGACCACATCGCTCAGAGTTTGGCCTGGAGTACGGACCGTTTATTGTATCTGCGCATGCTCATTAGCATCACCACGTTTCAGGCACATTCAGATTTTTTGTTTTGTTTTGTTTTTTGTGTTTTATTTGAGTTTGATGCATACAAATACTGTACAGTATATGATGATTGTTGAAAATGCACATTTACCATAAAAAGCCAGCTCGACCAGTTGGTAGAGGCTCATAAAAACAAAACTGTGCCAGTTTGGCAATGTGTCAGACATGTGTCTGTGTCAGTCAAAAAAAAGAAAAATAGTTTGTGGTTATTTGTGTCCCATTTGATAAAAAATGTAAACAAATAATTTTTCCATAGCTTTTTTCTTGGTCTGGTAGTTAAAGGGGTAAAGCTTAGCACTATGTTCCAAGCACCCAAGGAAAAAATAATTCTATTTCACATTCAAAGTGTTCAATCTGGAAGACAACGTTTTTACAGCATCAGTTAAAATGTTGCCAATGAATTAACACCAAGGTTATAGACAGCCATGATTCATCAAAAATACCTCTTCCAAAAACAAAACATTTGCATCTTTAACATAAAGGAAATGTATATGTTCAATTAAATGGCTCTTTATACAATCCACAAACCATTAATGGCCATAGTGGCTGAGAAACTCATTCTTAAAGGGGAAGATTAACCTGATAGCAGGAGTGGAAGTAAGGGATTATATTTGTTGTTTACTGTAACAAAATCGTTTTTATTGTGCCATTTGACATTTACATAGATTAGAATATGCCTTTTGTACTGCGTCCATCTTAATTAATCAATGGCGTAATGCACCACCTCAAACGCACCACTGCTGGTGCATGCTGGGTCTGATGTTAGCTAACATGCTATAGGTGGCTTCTGCGTAAACTCAGGATTTTTACATTGCGGTGTGGTCAGCACTCTTTGCTTGTTGTGACTGAATACCTGTCACAGGAGAGACTTTTGGAGTATCTGAAAACTTTGAGGAGTGCAGCAGGACAGAGACGCGTTGTGGACTTTAACAGCAGAGAAGTTGAACCTGGAGCAGGACCTCGCGTTCAGACAGGTGAGTTCAAAAACACACACATTGGGATGTTCAAAATCTCCAGAGCAAACCCTCAATGGTTCTCGGCGTTCCTCTGAGTGTTCTGTTTGCTTTAATGTGTGCTTATGACTGCAACTGCTGCGGTCTTTATACTGTTTGTACAGCTCCATGGTTGTTTGTATCCTGCTGTTGATTAGAAATGACAGGCGGGTTACTTCTTCGTTACACCCGCCGTGGTATGTCATTTGTGTTTAATTGTCTTTTTTTTGTTCTGTTTTCTGGTCAGTTCTAATGGGGCTAACTAAAAAGAGGATGTTGTATAATTAATAATCAGTTGTGCACATGCTGATAAAAGGGCCATAGTTTAAAAATGATAGTATTGTTGGTTTGGTTTGGACATGAGGACGCTGGAGTGCATCATGACATGTTAATGTATGGATTTTGTAAAAGTATCATGTATGGCTAGGCCTACATGTGATTTTACTTTATGGCCTTTGTGTTTTTGCTAGTTTTGATCAACTGTTGATTCCACTTGACCTAATTTTTAAAGTACATGTTTCCATGAGTAGCCAACAGTACTTTTACTTGAGTAAAGTATTCTAGTATTATTGAGAATATACCCCCCAGAGGGAACTATCAAAAGTCTGATAAACTGCCTCAAGTGATGTCACTGGCGTCAGTTACACTTCTCACAGTACCAGTCGTAATATGACTTTGAGAGAAAAATCCTCTCTAAACGGATATCTGCAACTGTAACATTTCTGGCAACTGTAACATTTCTTTTTTCCTGGTTTCTATTGTAGTATTGACCAATCATGTCAAAGGTTTGATGGGTGAACAAAACAGGTGGAACGCATTGGCCTCATGCAATATTTGAATGATTTAGCTTTGTATTAATCTTTATTAACAGATACCTGCATATCAATGCTGATATTCACTCTGTGCGGTCCTGAAGGGCCCATGGAAGGGCCTTTTCTACATTAAACACAACTGATATGACACTCTCCAATCTCTGACCAAAACTGTTGGTGGTGAAGTAGCATTGTGGGCAATATAGTCGACTTGTTCCAGTATTACCGCATTGATTTTGTTTATTTTTCTGAAACTATCTACTGTCTGACAATGTTTAAAGAGTGTAATGCTTTATCGGCACAGCACTCATTAAATATATCTCCCTCATACTCTGGGTAGAATAGGCTACATATTAAAACAGTTTTAAAATAATTGAAACATATGTGGCAAGCATGGTGGTGTGTAATCACACAAGTGCTCTTTGGTGATGGGATGAAACAATCACAGTTAACCAGAGATGTGAGCCAAGGAAAGTGTCTCGCCAAGACAAAGCGACAAGATTAAAAATCCTGTATTAGATGGCTCAGGCACAGAACAATATAACATCTAACGGACATGCTTCAGCTGCTGGCCTGCATCCAGCCAAAGAAGTAGGCCACAAGACTGGCCAGTTTCTAGTTGACTTGAATTATCTCTGAATGAAGGGACTTTTAAATGTTTGTATCTGTATTATTACTGACATCAACATAGTAATATATTACAGCTTGTTGCCAGATTTAAAAACACGCAGCCCCTTCATTTGCTTTCTTCTGCTCTCTTGTCATTTGAAAACTTCCGTCTCTGTGCATCTGTCCAACTTTAACAACATGAATTTGCCCACCAGCCTTCCAAACAGTGGTGGACCAGCCTGTTATTTACCCCCACAGTATTAAAATGCCAAGCAAGGAAATCGTAATGAGTTTTTGAATCACGATTGCTGACCAAAAATGGGAGGCTGCAACTGCAATTTCCATTTTCATTTTCTGACAGAGAAATGCCTTCTCTGCTATGTGCTAATATGCAATGTGAATTTTTTTTCTTTTCGGTGCGCATCTAAGATATTGTTTTACAGTAATTAGACTTTATGCTTGAGCGATTCCTTGTTTTAATGAAATGAAATTCAAACGGAGCAAAAGTGTATTTTCATGGGAACAAGGCTTCTGCAAAAAATAAAACAGGATCTCAGGTATTGATTTGTCTGGAAGTGTTGGAGACAACACTCCTGGCTATCCGTCTGTGATGGCTTTTGACCCGAACAATGACAGGGTGAGAACCTGCACTGCAAAGAAACAAGCACAGAGCAGCCAGTGATGAGCTGCATGTTTGCTGTCTTTCTATTCCTGATGGAGGAATTTAGTTTTTTCTCACACACTGCTGTTTTCCTCTTTTCCCCTTTTTAGATGCTACTACTAAGAAAATTGCTCTCGTATGAAAATGGCACGCCATTCTTTTGTTCCTCCAATAAAAGATGTAACAGCTGCTTCTCAGGGAGTGAATTCTAAATGAGGCTTGGCATTGCCCTCCGCTGTCAGATCCCTCAATGACCTCTATGTCTCCTGCTTCCTAGCTCCCCATATAGCGCCTCCTCCTTTCCTCTGTCATCCTCCACCTCTCTCCTCTGTCTCCCTTTTACTCCTTAAGACGAGCCCCTTGTGTTGGGCGTGTTGACAGGGCTTTCGCACTCGGATGCAACCAGAGGGAAGCTGATGTGTCCCCGGCCGCGCAGAAGCATCACGGCATGTGATGGCACCTCAGCCTCTGCTCTTAACAGAATCCACAGGAGTGCTGGAAGTGGAAGAGGGGAACAAATAAAAAGGGCATGGCGGCTGCTCAAAGAATTCCTGAACAATTATTGTTGCCGCGTTGATGAGCTGTGATGTGTTTGTGTCGCAGCATCCTCAGTTGCAGGTTGTCACACCAGGTGGACAAGTCAGAGCCCCAAATCCCAAACGTGCAGCCAGGGCACATCAGAGGCAATTCCCATGCTGAATGAAAGATTCATCCTCTGTAAAAACGTGTGATTGTCATAGCAAGACGGGGGAAATTGTTTTTGCTAGGTTTATCAGCATGTGTGTAATGGGAGGATATGATTATTGAATGACTACATTTCGGAACATACAATGAAAGGGTGGAGATATGAAGCAAGGTAGGGGGGGATGCAGCGGAGTAGAACAGTACAGATGTGACAGAATCAGGGGATGTGTGAAAAGGGAGGGAACCAGGCTGTGGGAAGATATTGAGGCCACACTGGGCTTTTTTAATCGCTTGCACAATATGCGGCTTGTTTGCTTCCTCATATGTCCAGCTGCTTCTGTTCTCCTGGGTGACGCATCTACAATAAAAGGCTGCTGTGACTCCTTATGCAGAACATGTTATTATTCTCCCAAAGAAACAATCTGATCATTCAGCGTCCCTAACGAGCAGCTCACAAATCCCCAAGTTGTTGTAATATTTTCCTGGGCTTTGTTGCAAATTGGTCTGAAGGATTAGATCGGTTTAACCTTTCACCAGTAATCATAGGTGATTATGAGCCTTTGGACGTCCTGTTGTTCAGAATTATGACGGGGGGTGGCCAGATAGGCAGTTATTATACTGCAGAGGGTTGCCTGACTTATATGGTAGAGTTTTGTCCCACATAATGGTCAGCTCGATAGGTAAAAGGTTCTGCTGGACTGCAATAAAAATAAATCACTGGGCTTATTACAACAACCAAGCTCCATTTTTATATAAATAACACAGTAGCAAAATCAATAGAACCCCTTTTCCCTTTGGAAGATATATTTTATTGGAAGCACTCATCCAACCAGGCTCCAGCGTTACTTTTTCCTTGTTCCAAACTAGCAGATGGAGTTTCTAAACATTTCAGCAAACAGCTTTACCTCCCATCTTTGTTTCCTTGACAACACGTCTAAACAAGGAATGGTCTCCCAGACAACAGGTCTGAAAAATATCGCAAATATCTCAGTGTGTGTATGTGTGAGTGTGTGACAAAGGATGTGAGAGAAAAGGAGGAAAGGATTGTTGTGTTGTGTGCATGGCATGTTATTCCAGTTGCGTTTTCCAGCAGACTCATGTGTTGATTGATCTAGTCACCGTACACAAACTCTGCAATGATGGAGATGTAATAGAATAATAGGATTACTGTTTAGAGAAGGCCTTACCGTGAACTGTTAGCCTTGACCATTTCCAAGTAGAGGAAAATGCCAAAGCATGCCAGCAAGACCCTTTTTTTCCCCCAAACGCAATACGCTTTGGAAAACAAATAGTATTTTTGCTAGATATAAACTGGATTATGCAGCCCTCACTGAGAATACTCTCCCCATCTCAGATCCACTCACTGCTAACGGGGCCGACAATTCATCCCTCGGTATGTTATTGACCCGTACTCACTCCTGTAGATGGCTGCATCAGTAGTTGTTTTGCCTGAGATTTCTTCATCTCCCCCTGCCCAATCTACTGTATCAGTAGTTATTACAAGGGATTGTTACTATGGCTGTGTCGGTGGAAGAAAAGCTATTAGAGGGCTGATTGTTAGCGTTGTTTGCATTGAGGCAGTAATCAACAGACTCGAATGTGAGGCTATGAAGCCATCTGCCAGACAGAGAGGTCAATACAGAGGGTGCATGCCTTTGCACTTTCATTAAGATGGTGGGAGCATTAACACTTAATCTACCACAGCATCAAAATGTAACAAAAGAAACGGATGGAGATAATCGAATCAGTGCGGACCTTGGTATTATTGAGGAAAGCGCTCCCTTTGTCAACAGAATGTATTTTATTGATTTATTCATTCAGAGAGACATAACTGCATTCTTTATTGAGGCATAATAAATACATTCCAGGTACAAAGGAAGAACCTTGCTCTCCCAGCAGAGTACATACCCGTGGAAGCTGAGCCTCAGTTGTACTTCCTTCCTGTAGAGCTTCCTCTGTCAGTATGGATTAGAGAGTAGCGAGCTGGAAAACTTCAGAAACAGAACAACACCTCCAGATGCCGCCCCAAACTCATGAAATGTGTGCAGCCATGCATATAAAAGATAGAGGGTTATTTTCAATATTGGTATACATATTTAATGATGGCCAAGGTGTGCATTCGGAGGCACACTGTTTTTAAAGATCTCCATTTGACTTAATTGGAGTACATGACCATGACACATCTTTTTTAATTGTAATAAGTAAGAAGTCAAATACTTGTTGTGTGCATATGAACACAGAGTGAAGCTGTTGATTTGTAAGGACTGCATGATATATCATTTCAGTATTGACATTGTGGTGTGTGCAAATAAATCCGTCCCCGGTGTTAGCATATTAACTCAAACATTTCATGCTACTACTGTTTGCTGCTTGATACAAAAGGAAAACTTGCACCCATCTCGTATTCATGACTTATCCAGTTGTCCTTTAATTACAGCTTAGGTGTGTTTTTTATGCTGTTTAGGAGCAAAGTATTTTTCTGACTCGGTGAGGTTTTCACCCTGTCAATCTGCCATATGGTGAACAATACAGTGCTAAACTAAATAATGAATTCTAAAGCAAATGTATGTTATATGAAAACATTTTTAAACGTCTGAGTAATAATTAATGATAAAATGCTTTCCCCTTGCTAAATTGAAAAAAAGGTGTTTTACCCCTCAAGCTCAAATTTGTCATAGTCATTGTGACATGTTGTTATAAGCAGCGACTTCGATTGATAAACCCCCTGTTGGTAAATTTACTGTGAAGATTCAGCTGCATCTGAGATATTGAGTCAGCTGCTGAGCAGCAGTGCTCTTCAGTGAAAATAACCAAATACACATGATCTTATTGACTATGTCTATGTTTACGTGTTTTCTCGTATTGATTTGATTCAACATATCAAATGCTATAGCTACTTTGTAGTTTTTGACAGCCAATCATTAATTTTTCTTCTTTGAATGCATTGCCAGATAGAATTGTCAAAATGGCGCCAGCTCACAATTTCTGACCACTTTAAGATAACTGTGAAAAAAAAGGTGATATATTTTTTGAATGACAACAGGTTTCAACATTACACCACATATTGCACACATGCATTTGTGTGTTCAGGTTCAAGTGTTAGTGTTCATATTCTTTGTTAAAGGTCGGGTTCCCGTGGGGGGAGGGGGCCAGAGGGATGGGAGACCAGGTGCATGTTGCGAAAAATTATTGTTACAGTGGATGGTGGGGGTGGGGTGTCTAAAGTAAAAGATGAATCTTGATTCGGCCAAATTTGAACCTGAGTCACCCACAACAATTCTGCTGGGTCTTCCCAGACCCGAACACCAAATTATACACTTTGTTTTTTAGAGACCTTCAAATTTGGCTAAAATTGTCAAAATTGTCAAAATCAGTTTTGTAGTGTTTATATACAGTGGGGCAAAAAAGTATTTAGTCAGCCACCAATTGTGAAAGTTCTCCCACTTAAAAAGATGAGAGGCCTGTAATTTTCATCCTAGGTATACCTCAACTGTGAGAGACAAAATGAGAAAAAAAAATCCAGAAAATCACATTGTCTGATTTTTAAAGAATTTATTTGCAAATTATGGTGGAAAGTAAGTATTTGGTCAATAACAAGTTCATCTCAATACTTTGTTATATACCCTTTGTTGACAATGACAGAGGTCAAACGTTTTCTGTAAGTCTTCACAAGGTTTTCACACACTGTTGCTGGTATTTTGGCCCATTCTTCCATGCAGATCTCCTCTAGAGCAGTGATGTTTTGGGGCTGTCGCTGGGCAACACGGACTTTCAACTCCCTCCAAAGATTTTCTATGGGGTTGAGATCTGGAGACTGGCTAGGCCACTCCAGGACCTTGAAATGCTTCTTACGAAGCCACTCCTTCGTTGCCCGGGCGGTGTGTTTGGGATCATTGTCATGCTGAAAGACCCAGCCACGTTTCATCTTCAACGTCCTTGCTGATGGAAGGAGGTTGTCACTCAAAATCTCACGANGGTGTTGGAGTTTGTCAGTGTGAGGTTTGAGGTGATACCGGTTCTGGTTTTCTCGACAGTTTCCTGTGGTCTTTGTTTATAACATCTGGGACGTGATCCGACCCTTCCTGACCTTAGACGTTATCCATCGTCGAACCACACTTTTTAGTTTGACCACCCCCTCGTTAATAATCCTTTTATCTTCTGTGTGTTCTGGTGATTTATACTGATAACGAGTTCAAACAGGTGCCATTAATACAGTTAACAAGTGGAGGACAGAGGAGGCTCTTAAAGAAGAAGTTACAGGTCTGTGAGAGCCAGAAATCTTGTTTGTTTGTTAGGTGACCAAATACTTACTTTCCACCATAATTTGCAAATAAATTCTTTAAAAATCAGACAATGCGATTTTCTGGATTTTTTTTTTCTTCTCATTTTGCCTCTCATAGTTGAGTTATACCTAGGATGAAAATTACAGGCCTCCTCATCTTTTTAAGTGGGAGAACTTGCACTATTGGTGGCTGACTAAATACTTTTTTGCCCCACTGTAGCTGTTGTGGAGGATATCATGAGGCCTTGTTCCGATAAAAAAAACTAGTGCGTAGTTATTATATAATTTTAACTTGAAACGGGTCATGGGAGAAGCGAGCACAACATAAGGGCAGGTTGAAATAAATCAAGCGTATTCTTGCTTTGGAATGGTCAGTGATAATAACACCATCAATAATAAAGTGCTTTTACAATTTTTTTTTAATGAGGTAAAGCATGTAAATCTTTGGTGTCCTTTAAAACTGATTGGCGTTTGTTCTACCGGGAGTTTGTGAGCCTGTTCAACCAAGAGAAGACTAATGTGAATTACCATTAGATCCCAGTGGAACCCTTTCACTGCAGGGAACCAAAAGCGCAGGTGAAAACCTGGTGAAACTAGATGTTTCACAAAGTTTTATTCATAAGTTTTGAGCCAATCCCCCCCTGAGCCAAATGAATTATCTATGTTACGCTTTCAAACACTGCCAGCATTCCCGATATACAACATGGCAGAATATGGTCCATCGTGGATCCGCATTGGAGCAGGCTCTCGAGCATGCAGTAAATATTCATATGGCCGTGCAGGTGGTAATCTGAGCAGAGAAATATCTGTGACCGTTACATCTGTCAGTTCAGTTTGCTCTGCATCTGGCCTGTGTTGTACCGAAGCCAGTTCCTCTAAATAAAGACAGACTTTCTGCATCCCCAGCTCCCACCCTCTGTTCTAAACACAACACTTCCTCTAACCAGTGCCAAGCAGCCTAAATTAAATCAGGCTTAAATAAGATATATCTCCATCTCCATCTCCGTATCCTGGATAGACTGATCCTCGCAGCAGCGCTCTGACATTTCTCTCAGGCCGCGGGACGCCTCTGAAGGATTACCTCAGTGGGAGTGGGCTGCCTTAGCTAGCCCATGACGACTCACTCTATTGATAGCTGTCGCAGGTACACCGACCTCAGCAAGGAGCCCTTGTGCGGCCTGTGGAGAGAAGTGAAATGAGTATAAATTGTTGGTGTCAATTCCAAAGAGGAAAGCTGGTCATCTGTAAAAGAAAAGATGTACGAGCCCATAAGGATGGGTAATTCCACTCCTCTGCCAAGAGAGGACATGGACAAGATGACATTCTCTCCTCTGGTCTGTGACGGGTCTTCAGAGTTTTTCCTAGTCTTCCTCCGCCTTTTGAGACTTCCAATCTCTTTCTTTCCCTCCCACTTCTTATTTGCTCTATTTTTTATGCACAAGGTATTTCATTTAGTGTTTAATCTGTGGGCAGTGCCTAATTATCTGCATTCTTTTGTAGTGTACCTATGAACTCATGGGTTGGCAATATGTCGTCACTTTTTGGATGACCTAGAATAGCCTGGTGCCTAGTTGCAACTTTAAACAGAAACCATTTATTATATTTTTTTGTGAACTTTGATTTGAATATGTAATTTTTTTCTCTTCTTTACTTCCCTGCAGATTTACCTTAGTGATAATACATATTGTTTTGCTATACTGGAAAATTTGTTCTAATTACATAGTGTGATATATTTAGACATCTAAACAGACTTTTTGTAATGTCAAACAACAAAAATGTACTCTGGGGGGGAAATATCAAGATTAAGGGACTCCGTTTCAATCATGTTCCCGAAGTATCCAGGAATTAGCCCTAGACAACCAGCCAGTCAGACAGATACACACACGGTCACGCACCTTCCTATTGATTGGCACTACTGATTTGTGTGCCGCCGAGCCATTGTTTCCCCCTGTTAGAAAGTGAAGGGAGCGATGACCCAACTATCAATCAAGAGGAAGACGAAAGCAACACCTTCATCCTCAAAAGGCGTGCACGCTATTTGTCAGGCGACGCATCGCATTCCTCAAGGTCGCATCAAACCGACAGCTCTGCCAAAGCAAATGTTGAACACCTTTTGATGCAGCCTTTACAAATGTGTTTAATGAGGAATAGATTTTTTAGCCCCGCTCCTTTTTTTTTTTTTTTGTGTGTGAACGAGGCAGGCTGTCCCTCAGGCCTGGGAACAGCAGGCGGTTCAGCTCCGCGGGAGCAAAAATCAGACGAAGAAGAGCTGCTCAACCCAGAACAGGCGGTAAGGAGCAGCTCACTGGGCAGAATGACTCACAGACAGGGCATTCAGACACACATCACGATGGCTGCTGCTGCCTGTCTCTCTCACAACCACACCAGGCTGCTGGGCTCAAGCGGATTGACTCCTCGGACGCTAATGTGTTGTAGCCTAATGTTGTGGAAACAGATGGAGCTCAGTCATCAGGGTTGAATGAAACAGTAGACAGAGACGTGGAAAACATGTGAGTGATCTCATGAAAACATCAGAGGGATGAAATATAGTCAGGTCTGCTGCTTTTAAGTTGGGCCGCCCGGACGGAAGAAAATGAATAAAACATTGGGTCTGAAGTAACATGGCTGCCAACCAAATGGGAGGTTTGGAATTTCTAAGCAAAACATTTATTCATGACCAGCACGGTGAATGCAAAATATTGTTTGAAGGAGGAGAGCGGCTCTGACAGGTATAGTGAAATACAATTGATGGATCACAGCATTATTGATCGGTTAAACACAGAGATTTATCTGCCATTGAATGAAATGCATATAAATCATCATCATCATCATTTATTTTCTGTAGGCTAAGAGCCAATATGGTAAAAACGCCAACCCGAGAGGACTTCTTCTCGGCTAAAGAATGCATTTGGCCTTCTTACCCTTTTTATAATAACTCACGAAAGATGGTCAAGTCTTTCTAAATGGGTTAATGAAATCTCAGACTTTACCCCGCTAAGGAAGAGGCTATCGATCCCGCTGTGGGGAGGAAATCCTATATCACCATGCCAGTTCAGATGAATCATTGGACGAGCTGTATGGCATTGCTTTGCATAATGGAAGCGATCACACCCTTTCTGAGAGAAGTTTGGAATAACGATCAGAGAACGATCACTCATTGTCAGAAAACAAGTGCTGCAGAAAGAGATGAAAATATGTTAGCTGGTCATTTCAAAGAGACATTAAATCAAATAGTTCCAAAAGTTTCATCCCACAATTTTTCCGGTGAGTAGCGACCGAACTGCGTCAATGGCGGCTGGAATAATATGTTCCCGTGAATGCAGTGAGTGGCTGATTATTTTCATTCTGAGAAAATTATCCTTTTCGCTCTCCCTGACAAACATCTTTGATTGACCTGCCGGCTCTGCTGGGTCAGCCAGATAATCAATGGCTTGCAACATTTATGATATAAAATCTCCCGGATATCATCTCTAACTAAAGGAGGGAGAAAAGAAAGTGATTTTTGTTTCATGAGGAAGTGTCCCTGAGCGGTCGTGATTGACATGTCCTCAGACGCAACTACTCGAGGTGCGGATCTGTCAGCAGTGAGCCGCGCTAAGCCCTGGCAGAATAAGCTGGGGATTGGAGCAAGTAGAAGTCCAGCCGGGGTGGATGTCTCGGCTGTGACATTGTAGACTATGACAGGCTCCTGTTCTTCCACAGACAGGTAGAATTTATGGAAATGGGGGTGGAGTGTTGAGACAGATGGGAGCTGATCATTGTCTGGCCCATGCAGCAATCGGGTGAAACCCTGCAGGGCTGAATTTAAAGTAAATGCCCCCTATAAATCTCCAATAACTAATAGACACACTATGAAAGGATTCATACATTCTGCTACTTTACTGCCCAATAACGGGTTACTCTCCTGTTGGCGCTGAACTAAATCTAAGTGTTTACACACAAGTTTCTCCGGGGGGGAAGTCATGTTGAAAGTAAACAAGCTCAAAACGAGGATTCGTTAACTATTAATGTAACTTAAAGATAGATACACATCACAGCATGTGTTCAAAATGGGTGGGAAATATACATTGAAATGCTGGCCTACTCAAGCCTGCCTTAAGTCTTCTGTCTAAACGTCTGCATCAATCATTTATAATGTATTAGTGTGCCACACGAGTAAAGGCAGATGTTTACATTAAGCTCTTTATCCAGTATACATACACATCCAATTAACAAACTGTAAAGATTTTTTTTTAACTACTATGATTCACCAACAACCTGTTTAGAGCTTCACTTAGCCCTTAGACTCTAAGTCACTACAGACGGATTCCTCCAAGGCTTAGAGGAATCGGTCTATTGTGCTGCACGGTCCTTTGGGTCCGTTAGATTTTTGTCTATGAACTGCCCAGGGGCGTCTCAGAACAGGGAAATGTGCACATTGGGGCTTACTATCTATTTGACATATTGTTGCAAATATGCCTCAGGATCAGGAAATTGTAATGTCTAACTGTACATGTCCTGCACTGATTTTCTATCCAGATGTAATTGTTTTTCATGCGATTTCTGCACAGTAACCACAACATTTCAGGAATTGGATAATGTATATGTATTTCCATCCGGTATAAGCGTCTATGTATGTGTGAATAATGTTGGTTAACATGGGCTCCTTTGCACTCAATAATATCACTATGTTTCAAAGAGCAGGGCCTGGGGCCCATGCTGCTGGAACCACAGGGAAAGAGGCGGAGAGAGGGGGAGGGAACGGGGGGTGATCTCAGCCTACAGATAGGCACCGCGGAGACGTTCCCAAATAGAATGTGACTTTGATTTCTCACCTCATTTCACTCTCAGCTGTCGGATAGGTTTCTGCTCAGATGACATCTCCTTCACAACGATGCGCAAAAATGTGGAATGGCTCAGAAATGAGGCAGCTGCTGCCCTACATGCCAGACAGTCTCTGTGACATCATCACCCCCGCTGCCCTCCTGTGACTCAACAGCACTGACAACAACAATTACAACAACATAACCTCAGCCACAGCCATGCAAATGATGCACTGCACCTGTCTGCAACGCCCCCGCCCCCCTTTGACTTCACCCCCACCTCTGCAGCTTTGTCTGCATCTCCGTCCCCCCGCGAGGAGTCATGACCCATTTATCTCTGATGTATCCGCGTCTTGGTTTTACCTGAGCAGACATGTTGGTGCACAGCCATATTTTCCTCAGTCTCACATTGCAACTCCATTAGCACTGAAGTCTCTTCTTTTTATATAAGTAATAGATGTTTGGCATCATGGTATGTAAGGGAACTGACTTGGAGTATTTAATATAACCTTTATATTATGGCACAACTTAATAACAAGGCTCCCTTCTATTATGGCTTTTAATGAATGGCTTCATTAAATAGTTATAATTACTGCTTTTTTGAGAACGTAATAAGGAAAGACTTGGGTTGTATATTGCAATGATGCAGTTATAAATCAGCACTTTGAATGAAAACCATGTAGTGATTTTAAATGTTTTAGTTAACTAAAGGATTAAGTTTTCCTTCTAAGTTTAAGAAAATCTCACTCATTTAAAAAAAAAAATATATATCTTTGATAAAAACTGATTAAGTCTGAGGCTAATAAATAGATTTTGAGCCAAAATAGTTCTTTAACTAACCAGTCAAAATGAGTTTTCACTCTCCAGATGATTTGTTATTAGTGATATATAAATTAACAAAAATATCATTAAATTATTTATTAACTGTATATGCATTCATTAGGTACACCTCACTATACAAACCATTAAAGGAGGCTTAATTGGAAATGTGTACCTGCATGCTGCTCACTAGACATTGTCACGTTGCACTTTGTGCTGAAAATATCATTTCCACATTACCTATAGATCGACTGTAATGAGGAGCACTACATGCTCTGACACCCTTTGTGTTGAAGGTGTATAATTCAATTCAAAATGTGTTTACAGTGTCTCACATGGTGTCAGCTGAAGGTGTTCCTGGTGGAAAATGATGAAAAACAACAGCAACAAATGGCTATTTCTAGCTCAGCCCAAACCTCCCGTGCAGTCTGACCACATACAATAAATAAGATATGTGTCTCGTTCTGTAACTCTATCCGGTCACCGCTCTCCTCCGTGCTCTCATCTTTAATCCCGGGGGTTTGTAGGCAGGGAGTGAACAGGATGAGGCGTATAACCCAAGTCAGCGGCAAGCTGACCGGTGCAGAGGATAAACTAGCTCAAACTGCAGAAGCTGGCCATGGATTTTTCTTTTTAGCCACCAGGGACAGCTCTGCAACAGTATCTACTAGAGCCGTCCAGTGAGTACATATCTGACTCATATCTGTGTAAGAGACACCAGCAAACTGCCTCTGTCCTTGTGAGGGATTATTAGGGAAATGGAGACACTGCAACAATCTGCCTGCGGTTGCCGGACCAGGTCGTTTTCGAACCTGTTAGCAGTCGCCCCCGCGGTGTCATGAGGCTTGCTTAACACCTGCTTGGCTTGTGCTCCAAAGCAGATATGCTCCACTTGGCGATAGATACTATCTCAATGAGACAGCTGGGTTCTAGTAACTACTCTCCAATGTTTCATCAACAGGGATTCATGTGTTATTCATTTGCCCGGGCGGCTTGCTGGTGGCCATGTAATGACTGTTGATCAGTGCAGTTGTGTACTGGATTGAGATTTTGGCCCTGTTAAACTCTGCTGTTCATTATTCCTCCGACACCCCTGAGCGTGAGCGAGGCACCGAGCTGCGGTTTAAACCATATGAATAACCTAATCAAGCAGACATCCTGCAGAAATATTGCTGGCTTATAATCAAATTATAATCAAATTCTTTCAGAGTTTAAAAAGCATCATAAACTCTGCTCAATAATTCAAAGAGCAAATATGATATTACCAGGCCTTGTTTATAAATCCCCCAGCCTGCCACCCATCAGTGAGCACTTTTTGCCTCGGAGCAGCTCTGGCTGGTCCTACAGATGCAGGAGTCGGAGAGGGCTGGCAGCCACAATATTAAAGAGGGAAAACCACTTGCTGGTTCTGCAATATAAGTGTAAATATGGGCACCTTAGAACAGCTGGGTTATGAATAATGTAGGCAGACTGCCCTTGGTATTCATGGGAGGGGGAACATTCTGCCACTCAAAAATGGAGAGGGAAAGCTCACAACCTTGCGCTGTACCCGTCTTTGCCTCAGTGCCTATTGCACTCACGGGCGTCAGACTCCGGTCAGAAATGAGACGGCAGCAGTGATGCTGTCGGATGCTGCAGGCCTTTGGTTGAATTCACTTGTCTTTCTTATCCCTTTTTTCCTTCAGATATGCATCTAAAATGTTCCTGGAGAGGGATCTGTTGCAGTTTGTGACAATAAATACGTAAATGACGTGCTTTGAGAATAGAAAGCGAGGTCAGACGCTGCAGGGTGTGAGACAATGCACAGGGGTCATTTTGCAATGACACTGCTGATCAATCCACCAGTGAAAAATAAAACTGCCCCCACAGCTATCAAACCCAGAGGAGGGACTCAAGAAGGAGAAATATGTTTCCTTCATACTCTTGTTTCTTTAAGCGTTCTAAATTGTCCATATTGATTTTTTTTCTTCCATTAACCGATTACTGTCTCAGTTCTGAATAACTGTGTGCTCTGCTGAGTGGACTGCCTCAGCGGGCGGGGGCCCTGTCTCGTTAGACCGCAGTTAGTGAGATGGGGCTGACGTGTATTGACAGACTCAGTGTAGATGACTTCTGATAAGTTATTATTGACAGTGGTTATTCTGAGTCTACTACAGATCATTCTTCTCTGGCTTTTATCATATGAAATTGAATATCCTTGGGTTTTGGATGGATTTTTCAATATTTTCGGTCATTTTTACACCAGTTAATCTATAAAATATCAGAAGATTTATAGATAGTCCGCATAATCTCTCTTTCAGTAGTATTTCACACTTTCAACATGATTTAATGCAGGGACGTGCACAGACATTTGGAGGGGCTATTGCTCTAAACTGGAAACCCCCACCCCCCCTCCCCCCGAAAAAAACCATAACACCTTTTGAAAATTCTAACTTGTTTTTAATGTAAAAGGTTCATAAAATAGAAACACAACACTGTCATTGCAAGTGACACTCAGTTGACTTTTATGTCCACTGCTACATTTGTTATTCAGGCACATTTTTAGTTGTCTGGTACATATCTCATTAAAATATCTAATATTATAACTATTAAAGAAAAAATGGGGACAATCCTTTTTTAATGTAGCTTGCCCATTGTAACTGCTGTGCAGACATAGGCTACTGATAAAATAGGGCTTCTAACTAATTACCTTAAATAAAATCACTAATTAATTAAACCAGTTCAATACGCATTATTCTTATTCTTATCATTCTTTTTGAGCGTAGTAACGGTAAGGTATCTAATTACTTATTTATTTAGTATTTCATAACTTCATAACAGAGATGGTCAAACTAAAGCAGAGACATGGCAGAAATCCTACAATGAAGCGGGACAGTGAAGTGTTCTCCTGTGAGAGGGCGATCAAGAGAAGAGAGTGAGCAGCCCCGTTGAGGGAGTTTACGGAGCAGAGTAAAAGACACAGAAAGACAGAATCACAATAACAAGTATATGTAAGTGTTTTTTTTGTAAATAACCGACGATGTCAAGAGGAAGTAAAGTCCCCTGGTTTGTCCCCTATACTCTAACGCCAGGCAGGCATTTGGTGTGATCACCATAGCCATATGAGGCCGGAGGGCTTTCCTTTGCTTCTTGCTGCCAGATTGTAAACAAAGTCACGTGACTGGGGGCAGATGACAGCGCTGACAAGGTGTGTTTCCCGCAGCGAGACGCTACAATACTAATTGTGGGCTTATCATGTTGATTCGGCCACAATAGAAAAAACTCTCGCTCTCTCCAGAGGGGCAGGTCAGACAAAAATGGCAAACGTGCTGTTGCCCGGGCAACATTAGCCCGTACCTCTGCACGTCCCTGATTTAATGGCTTATTGTGTTTTCAAAGCACACCCGATAATTGCAGTATATATATATATGAAAGCTTAAACTTCACACAACTAAAAAACATTATCGACTTAGTAAGTGAAGCCAATACAATAGAGAAGAAGTCCACTGCAGACACTCTCACTGCTACAGTTTGAAAGTGTTGTAGTTTCCTTTGTGGTGTACCCACTTCTCTTGAGCGTTCCTCATTTGCTCTGCTTGTACGAGGACTTCTTTTTTTATTAAGCTGCAAGTTGGTGAAATAAGTCGATATAACCACAAGTCATGTCACTTTGAAAATATACACAGATAAAACACACTGTCATAAGCCTTTTTATTTATTTACTACCCTTAAAGTCTGACAGGGATGCACCTGTTATTTAACATAAAAAACACAACTACTATATTTATATTTATCAAAAAAGACAAAGTCAGACATTAAACATTGGAGATGAGCAGTGCTCTGAACTTTTTGGCCCCTGGTTTCAATTCTCAGGCTACATTTAATCTAGCCTGCATGTAGGTCGAGGGTCATTCTGTAAAGTGCCTGCAGACAGTACTCGGGGCTGAGTTAATGTCTTCTGGATTTTTTACATGTTGAAATAATTATTTTACTTACCAATATTACTCTGAATTTAAATGATTGAACACCAAACAAAGATGAAGAATGGGAATCTCTGCAGTACAGATGGAAATACAACATTATTTCAAATAAAGCAGCACTTTTCCATTGATCCAACTAAATAAATATATAACTTTTTAAGTTTGAAGAACCTATTCATTATGTCCTTTGCTTCCTTTTAGTCAAAGCTTCAACTTGCTCTGATTTAAAAAAAAATGTATTACATCTATTTCAACAGAATGCCTGTCTGCTCATTTATCTCGGGGCGAAAAACCTGAACCAAACCTGTTTGAATACTTTTCCGTAATTTGAATGTTCTTTGACCTCTAAATAGCTTTTGTCTCATCACGTAGTCACCAATAAAAAATATTTAGGATTTATTACTTCTTGAATTCCACAGTGCTTAGCAGGTGCTTTGTTTTTCTCCGTAGGTAGGTTTTCTTATTTTTGTCCTTGAGATCATGTATACAAAAATCAATCTTAATCACTTCTGGAGTTAAAGGGGCAACAAGAAGCTTTGTATAAAACTTTGCTTGGCTGCCAATATGATTTGTAAAAAGAGCAGAAATGGTAACATCTCAGAGACATTTGAATACAGAGTCGAGCGATTAGCAGAGAAATCATGCATGAGTGAGCTTCCTAACCAATCTGCTCTGTGTATTCACTAACACATCCATATATTAAAGCTGGCTGAGCCTAATGAACATCCCGCCCTTATTGATGATCCCATTGTTGTGTGGAGGAATTTACATAATCGCTATTTTACTTCGATTAAATTTGCCTCCATTAAAACGTACCTCCCTTCCTCTTCACTTTGACAGAGATGGTTGTATTGTCTCATGTGTTTTTGAGAAACAACTGTTTTTCTTCAAATCGCTTCTTTTAAAAGAGATTGCACGCAGTGAAGTACGAAGTGTTTTCTTTTAACACCAGTTTCTACTCCCTGTGTCGCATCATCATTACATCTCACAATATTTTCTGCTGAGACAGGAACTTGCGGAGAGTGTTTTTAATGTTCCGGGGAGTGGAGAAGGAGGAGGGGGAAGGAAGTGCAGAGATAATAGTTTGAAGGCTGTGTCAGTCGTAGGCAGGCTTCAGAAAACATCAGGGCAGCATTCAGAGATAAGAGAAAACAGGTATACCACCCTATCATGTCCTCAGAGTAACTGTGCTTTGATATGTTCTAAAAAAATCCATTGATGTCTCTGACAGCACTTTTCCCCATTTCTCCTTCCCCTGTAATGACAGTGTTTGGTGCTCTGTGAATGTTAAATCAGGTTGTTTTAGTTCAGATTCTGCAAGTTCAACAATCCACTGAGTTTGGGTTGGATGTTATGCAATTTTAACGCTTAACAAATACTAGTTATATTTCATCTAATAATTCATTTTGAGAGTGTGAGCATTGCTCTTTAAAAACACACAATTAAAAAGAAGAAAGGTATAACCTCATTATTTCTAGATAATTTTACTAAAACGAAAACAGTTTCTTCAGTTCTTTTTTAATTGGTTTGTTTGATTTGCATTTGCAGTATTTTTCTTTAGTTGTTTTTCTAAATTAGGTAATTTTCTTCTTTTCTTGTTTTTTTTCTCATTGTGGTTCAGGTTTACTAGCTGCCGACAGCACATTGTGTTAAGATAGATTTTTCTCCAAAGATAAGCGAGGTTGTTTTCTTTAGTTGCCTGTGTATATTTATTTTTCACGTGTTTTTCTTTAGTTTGAGTTTGTTGAATTCTCAGGGCCACCGTGCTCAGCGGTGTTACACAAACCCTAAGAAAAAAAGGTTCATCATGGTTAATATACTTTACTTGTTGTATTGTATTGTTGTACTTGTATTTTATTGTAAACAAGTTGCCAACTGCTGTTCAAAAATAATTATTACTAAATATGGCTGTAATTGAAATGGTAGGGGTTATATAAAACAAGTCAATTACTGTTTATTGTCAGCAGTTAACAGTCTGCGGATAGCGAGCTGATAGCAAAGCGTTGAACATATGGTATGTGTGAAACAAAATATTGTGCTGTGTGATAATCTCTCTGATGTTACGGTCAGTGAACTCATTTCAGCTCTTCAAGATATCAGATGCATTCAGCCACATCATTATAAAACCAACATGCTCTGAACATTGACAAAACACACACACACACACACACACACACACACACACACACACACACGCTAACACACACGCTAACACACGCACACACGCTAACAAGAGGCATTACTGTACGCAATTGCACAAACATGCATGGTGGCTGAATACCTTACACTGCTTAATAGAGACCCATTTGCCAGTTCTTGATTAATTTGTTTGTCCATTTACTAAAGTGCTTGATAAATTCAATTAATTTCATAAAATGGAACAATAGGGGCCTAATTAAAATAAATGAATCCACACATTGCTATTTATTACAAAAACGCAATTCTCCATTTCGATACGTTGCTTCCCAATATCCAGGGGCTGACCTGTTCTTCCCTGTAATTAAAAGACATATTGCAGCCAAAGCAGCTCCTACAGGAAGTTAAATAGGCATGACTCAAGACTGGCTGCACTTATGCCTTACTTCAGCCTCCATATAGTAAAAGGTCATGCTGACTCAGTTATGTTTCAATTCACTTACCTGCGGTTTATGGGTCTTATCAAAAAAAGATCGCAAAAGGACGTTACAGGCTGATACAAGTATCACAGGATAGGAAGGAAAAACAACAACGTCAACACATTTTTTAACAATGCATCATGTTTTGGAGTTCGAATTTGTATTTGCACAGGACATAAGCAACTGTAAAATAGATTATTATTATTAATGAAATAAAGGCAGCCCTCCCTTGTTTTTGATAAGGGAGGGTGATTATCACTATATTTAATGTGAGCATACTCTTAACATAGAGAAAAGCCAGGTATCTTATGTCTTATGTATATACTTATCAAGCAAAATAACCGTCTGATATCATTCATATTCATTATTATAAAATAAGATTGTTTAGCCTTTGGTACAAAACCCTAAACTTGTATGCTTATGATGACTGAGTGGAACAAACTCAAATGTTGGAATTTGTTTTGTTTATATTTGGGCTAGGGTGATGCAGTTGTTTAAAAAAAAAAAAGGAAGGGTCATAAATCACAAGTAAATAATGCTCTTGAGGGTTTTCCTTTTAAATACATAAGCAAGGAAAACACAAGATTCCCCCAATAACTTTCCTACAGTCCGTAACTGTAAGTATAGCTGTCCAATACATCGAGTGCAAAGTCCAATCGTTCTATCCACAATGCTGTTAATTATACAGTCTTAGTCTACCCTTATTCTAATGCTGTGTGTTCAGACGATGAAGTGTGCTCTTGGTGATTGATGTGCTAAATGCAGACAGCTGCAGCTCTGCTCCACAGTCACAGACTGAGATCGACTTGTTTTGCCTTTGCCTTTCCTGTGCTATAGACCCGCTGATACTTGCTCTGCTGCGCCATAAGTAACCTATACAGCAGCGCATGTCAGATCACAAGTGACTGCCACAAATATCAGACAATCCGGATGAGACACTTTATCATGTTTCATTGCTTTTCAAACGTATTCCAAGACAAGGACAATGTGATTTATTATTTATACTCCCAAAGCCACCTTATCCTCCTCTGCCAATGGGCAGGCTAAAAATAAACAATTCATTTAGGACTTCTAAGCACAGATAACGGATGCTTAGTGCTTTATGCAGTCTGACATTGTCATCTTTGACATAAAGTGCATTGTAGTGTACTTGTATATTATAATTAAATAATAAACCAAACCGAATATTCTATATTAACTTTGAGTACTGTTGATCTATTCCTCTTTCGATACATGCAGTAAAATGCACATGTTTGCATACAACTGGCTACCAATGGACACACACATTTGAAATCAAGAAAGGGTTAAGTTGCATCATCTCTTGATCAGATGCCGCCTTAAACTCGGTGCCTTAATTTAAAGCAATTACACTATGCGAAGGCGAGGGGAGTCTGGGTTACAGGACAAGGTTACCTTGCCAGGCTGCTTATCATGGACAAAGTGGCCTGCTAGGACAAAGCAATTCAGAATTTTATTATCATTCAAATTAGAACATATAGAGGGGCTTCTATCCGATTGGTGAAATAATGGGAGTCATTTATCTAGGTCTCACCGACCTTTCATTTCCCATTCATGTCTTATTAGTGGAGCATACATCATCATCCTGCCATAATTAAAAAGAGAAAATCAAATTGATTGTGGGAAGAATACGGTGCTTGCAGGTAGAGATTGAATAGAGGTGTGTGTTCTTTGTTGCCTTGTTTTTTGTCGTGGGCTTTACCTGGCCTTTTCTGTGTTGATTTTCTTTTGTTATTTGTCTTTCATGGTCACACAGAAGCCCACTTACTTGACATCACAAGTGTTTATCAGCTTTGGGCTGAACATTGCCATAATCAGAACAAAAGTGTATTATAGGCCCAGTGATTAATGCACCACGAGGGAAAGGTTTCTCATGCACATTAGTCTCTGCAATGGCTTTATGAAAAATAAAATGAAAGTTGCATGAGCTGACGACTGTGATAAGACAGGACTTAACATGTAAAAGTGGGTATTTTTGTGGTTGGAGTTTCTATTTTCAAGCAGCACTGTAAAACACTATTAAATTACAAAAGATGGACAGCATTTAGAATTAAAAGTGATGGTGCTGTGGAACCTGGGCTGTCAAAGAGAGGGATCCAGAGGAGAAACAGACACCAGAGTGATTACTCTTCAAAACCTAAACTAATTTACTATGGAATGTTTTTATCACTATCATGTTTACAGAAGTCCACAACACATTCAGCATCAGCTAATAGGAACTGAAGGCAAAGCAGTTAACTACTCATCACACGGCAGTTAAATGAGGATAACTCGATGGTGTGTCTCCTCTCTTTTCTATCTGAAGCTTGCAATACACCAGGGGTCCACGATGGAGAAGATAAATGGGGTGAAAGTTACCCTCAAAGTGGCCCTAATGAGAAATCTGTGGGAGATGCTCATATTTTATCTGCAAAATAGAACAAAACAATCCTCCCCAAAGCCTTCTTAAATGCTAATTGAATAGTAATGCAATGCCTCAGGCATCTTGTTGTCAGCTCATTTGGGCAGTGATTTGTCTCAATCCGTCATAGGATTCTCACTTTTGGCACGCTCACAATGAACTGCTCAATGTGCCATTGAAATTCAATTTCATGAATCCCTGTGCTGTACAACAGCCCCTTTGCCAGGCCTGCTCTACACTTTATGTCATCCCAATTCCTCTTCTGCAGCGGGATTTGTTACTTGAAAACACAATCAGCCTCTTATTCTTCCCTGTAAATGTTCTGCTTTGGAAGACCCAACCTGAACAGTTGTACACTAGCTCTGTGATTCAGTAACCTCACAGCTAAAACATATTAATCGTCACTCTTTGTCATGTGAAAATAGATTCCCAGAGAAACATAACAAAGTCTTATCTCACTGCCGCACTAATACAAATGATGGATAACATGGGAGCCTAAGATGATTGGAGACAATTGGATTTCACCCACATTATGTAATTCAATTGCTGCTTGGAGAACCAGAGTCTCAGGTTCCTCCTTGACTTCGCTCCACCCGGCATCATGAGGAGGCCAAACAAAACCCTGCTGTGCCAGAAACCGAAGCTGCTTCAACACCATGGAGACGATGTCTGCAATAACCTCTGCTGCTAATAATAATCAGGACTGATGAGAGCTTTAATTATAACGTTAAACCTTTAAAAAGAAAGTTAAATGCACTACTATAAATACATTATGCAACACACTAATCAATATTTTATAATAACACTAGATAAAATGACTGTAGCCCCTTTTCAACTGGACAGAAACGCACTGACAGCCACTAGCAGCGGGCTTAATCTTCATTCATACTCGAATCGAACGTAACACAAACTCAACAGGTTGTATTCTAAGGTCGTTAATTTCAATCAAGCAGGACACAGTAGCCCTTCTTCTTTGAAACACTGGTCCTTGAACTCAATACTTACCATTTTTTCATATGAAGTGGAGACTTACAATTAAGGGCTTTTAGTTGTTATATATATATATATATATATATATATATATATATATATATAATATCCGTTGGCTTTTTACAGTAATTGCTGTCCATATCCTTAAAAGCTGGTACAACATTTACATTTGACTATTTAGATTTTTGCCTGAAGATGTTATGTTTCTACCTTCTTAGTAGTAAATGCTACTTTATATTACTAAAATAAGTGTGAGCTGTCATTAAGGAAACCATTTGCAATATTTTCAATCAAAAACAGTGAGATCTTCTTCTGCATTCATCACAGTCCCTGTAACATCCAACATCATGGCACTACTTTTTGTGCAATCTGACCTACTTTCTTTCACACATCTGTGCATGTAAACTATTAATATAAAAGCAGTATGTTCTTGAGAATCAATACAGTTTCACATAACATTGCAATGCTAAAATGTATCCATATTTTGTATTGTATTAACACAATTAGATAAAAGCAGTGATCTAAAATCTGTCCTACTTTGTGATTAATAACACTAACCAACTTTAATTACTGATCAAATTAATAAATACCCCATTTAGTTAGTTGCTAATCAACAAATGCCTTGTTTGCACATGATAATTCAGATTATGTAAAATGTTGACACATGGGGATTGTTTTGCATAAGAAACAAAAGTGCCGTTTGTTAGTTCACGGCATCTTTGAAATATCGTTCACTTACTGATAAAATATTTGCTGTGTCTGTTGAGCACAGCATGTCTGCTTTCATTCACCAGCTTATCGCCACCCCCTCGTCTCTTTTAAATTCATTTGCCACCTCTGAAGTTCAGCTCCAGTCCAGCAGTCCCTCTCAGTGTGGGGTGACGGAGCAGGTTAATTGCTGCATTTTGATTGTCATGCTGTAACAGATGAATGTGGAGGAGAAAGTATGGCGTTAACAGACAGATAACAGATTGCTATATCTCGCTCTCAGCAGTCTGCTGTAGCATAACAGCGTCGGAGTGAAGACTTTTTAATCACAGAGGTATGTAATGACAGACATCTACATATCATGGGTGAGTGAAAAGAATAGATGAACTCCTTCCAGCTGAACAAATACTCTGCATGTACTGTTTCTGTCAATGAAGTGCATCATGCTCGTCTCATTATGTTAAATTTAAACCAGCTCTCATATCCCGCAGCTGGTTGGATTTAAAGCGCCCACTCTGAAATATGACTCGAGATTAAAACCTCAGTCATACTGTATGCAACAAAATCAAAGAATTTGTGCTTTAGGAAGAAGAAATGTGTCGTATGGCTTCCCCTTCAAATCAAATTTAAACTTTTTCTGTTATAATTTGCTGAAGTCTTAGTCTTTCTTAGTCTCCATCACGACGGTCGATCGGGTTCACTCTCTGGTTTATGAGGTTTGCTTCTGTCTAAGGCATATCAAAATAAAATCTAATTAGCAGGTTTTATTGTTTTATGTCAGTGATGCATATTTACATTTTTCGAGAACTCACTTTACACAATTGGCACCATATTGTCCCTAACTAATGCAGATCGATTAGGGTAATATTATTTGCTGTCAATACAAATCCGATGCATTGACTTTGCAAGATGGATCTTCCTCACAGAGTGCTTGTCGGAATGTGCATGTCAGAACCATCTTATTGGTTTGTCTGGATTTGTCTCTGGTTAACAACACTAAGGAAAGGAATATTATAGCACATCATCACAGGATTAGACATTATTTTTCGTTGTTGCCGATGCCTAAGCCCTGTCTAAGCCCTCGTTATGTTTAATGGTGTGAGTTATTGCCTGCCCTGAGCATTGTAACTCACGGGACGCAGAGTATTGAACATTTATAGACCCTTCAGTCGCTATACTGGCTAAGACCTGCTCCTGCAGTAAGCAGCGGATAATAGAAACCAACACTACTCATTGTGGTACAGAATCTTTAAATTCTCACCTCAGGAGAAGACGATTTCAATATTTAAATTCCTTTAACGCATTGTTTTTTTCATGCAGTTTTAGCTTTTCAAGCATACAGTGTTTATAGAGAATGGTCTGGAAGGACCCACTGAAGTGCAGTGGAAGGGTCATATCAGGGGTCAACCCATTATCCCTACTAATGTGCTGTGAGATTGGTAGCTAATTGATATTGCATGCTAATTGATATTAGCCTTGGCACATTACCAGCCTTAGGCCTTTCATACTGTCCACACAGATACAATTAAGAGAAGCTGTGGGCTAAGACTCATTTAGTTAAATCTTCCTTCCTCTCCACGGTTTTTGCCTCTGTGATTTTGTTTAATATTCAGAAGCTCCAGTGCAGGGCATTTAACCACAACATCTTTACCTGCAGAGAGAGGAGGAGAGGCTGTTAGCCTGCTAGCAGTGAGCAGGGGAAAGAGTGGAAGAAACTGTGAGCATCATAAATAATTTAAAATAATAACCGCAGGAAATGATTATGAACATTTTAATTTATAGCAGCTTTGCTTTGTTAGTGTGCATCCAATGCCGTCTGTCTAGGGAAAAGTTTAGATAGAATAAGAAGGGATCGCTACAGCTTTTCGCTTGGCAGAAAGAGTGGCTGTTTCTCTGAGGTCAAGGTGTAACAACAATAATAACAACAACATATACAGAGCACAAACATTTATACATTCCAAAAAAAAACAGTAGAAAAAATGTTTGACTCTTTCTATCGATAGTCACTCTGCATAGGGATTTTTAAATTACACTAACCTGTACAAAAGGTGCTACAAATAGCATGTGATTGATTGATAAAGTCTTATGACACTCATAGATACTGTATGCCATTTCCACACACTGAAACATAAAGGAGATGATATGCGTCATGCACGATGCAATATGAGAAACACAGTCAAGCTGTTTCTTTCCATCTTTTTTTTATAAAATAAAGAACAAAAGCAAAAAATACACAACAAAATTCAACAAAATTCTCCAATTGAACTAACAATTACTGCTATTCAACTACTGAATGTATATGTTTAATCTCTTACAACTACTAATTTGTTACTAAAAAGCCACTATAGAAACTGATTACTGCTTAATCAGGAACTCGATTCTTATTCATGCTTTTTTCCTTTTCACCTTGCTAGTTATCAGCTTCACAACTCCTGTGAGTTCATCTCATAAGTTAAAAGAACATCTTAATTATTTTTGCAGGCGTACTTCCCAGCATGCAGTGCATTTGAATTAACTCTCCAGAATTGTTTACTTATCATAGTGTGCCATGCGTCATCGTATGAAAACGTATTCTGTATGTTTGCAGAGTAAAGCAAAGATCCATTACTGATGCAAATTGTAATTATGATGAAAATGTGTCGACACTTCTGTCCTTTTACGTTGGCAGCTGACATTAAAAACCTTTATTACATTCTCTAAACTAAAAACTCCTCTGCTCTCCATTGTAAAGTGTAACGTTTTTCTCAGTGTGAAGTTGGTGTTTTCGTGTGTCAGAGAGTGAAATGGCTATAACCTTGATTACAAAGTTTTCTCTTTTGTTATTGCAGTCTTTGCGTCGCTCAGTGGATCTCTGTTAGCTGCGTCTGGAAGAACTGTGAAGTGCTTTTTGTGTTTGGAGTGAATTAGTCAGCGTTCGGAAGACGCCCTGCAGTGGTTTCCGCCTGGCTCATTTGGGCACATAAGAACAATGAGAAAGCAATCGTACTCCGCTGTGGAACAAACAATTGGACCATGCTTCGAGAATTTGGTGTGGGTATTGTTCACATTCAGATTGGAGCTATTTCGACAGATTCTTACCACTTAGAGTATATAACATGTTTATTGCACAATGGCCAATTCCTCACAAGTGTTTTCTTGCTATGAATATGCAAATAACCCATTTTTTTAGAATTAACAAAGTTTTGGCCAATCCGGAATGCTACACCTACCTAATTGTCATTGTGAAGTTTGTGGCCACAAGCACTCTAGTGGAAATGGATATATAATAATATTGTCAAGAAAGTATGACCCTTAAAGCTTTTAAACAGTTTATTCCTTATCGAGCTTTTAGAGGAAGTCATTTGGAGATGGAAGCAAAGGCGAACAAGTTTGAAAACGTATTAACTCTATAATCCATTTCATCCATGTTATCTATTTCATAACTCCTGTGGGGATTAGCTGGCACTTGTCTACGTATCATTTGCATGCATTAGCCAATGTGAGTAAAATATATAATTAAATAGTCATATAATCAGACAGTCAGTCAACAAGTTTGTCCCAAACCGAAATAATAACAACAACAACAACTACTAAATGAATGCACATCCCATTTTAGACAGACCCTCATGGTCCCCAGAGGATCAATTTGACTGATCCCCTTACTTTTATTTCTCTTATCTAATAGTCTAATAGTTTAGTTTATGAACAAATACTATATCTACAAAACTCATGATATTTCCATCATCAGTCAACTGTACTTGGTGTATTATGCTATTGAGCAAATATTAACTTTATTTTTATTAAGATGTGTTTTTTTTTGTAAGAGTGCCTTTATTGAAAATAAAGTGTTAAAAGTGGCAGACCAAGGGGACACCATTGCCTAAAAGGTTATTTAAGTTCTGAATTATTTAACCTTCCACTTAGTTATTGCCTCTATATGTTTTTTATCACATTTTAAATAATATTCAGACAAACAGACAGATCAATGTTAATCAATCAATCAATGTTTATTTATATAGCCCGATATCACTGCACCACTTCCCCTCTTCACACGCCTGGCTGTAGTCTCAGTGGACTTCACAGTTTGTACAGAATATCAGTATGACAATACGACACCCTCTGTCCTTAGACCCTCACATCGTACAAGGAAAAACTTCCAGAGAAAACCCACAGTTTAAAGGGGAAAATGGGAGAAACCGAGGAGGGATCCCTCTCCCAGGACGGACAGACGTGCAATAGATGCCGTGTGTAAATTGAAAAGATTATACATTTACAACTAGGGTTGGGTATCGTTTGAATTTCCACGATTCCGATTCTACTTTTCGATTCCGGTTCTTAACGGTTCTCAATTCCGATTCTTTGAGGGGCAGGGTAAAAAAATTATACATGCTTCTTCCAACAAAAAAATTACATTTATTCGAGAAACTTTTACACAGGTTAGTTTACAGTAATATTCACATTAATCAGCCTGTTTGTATTCACTGCTATGTAACTGTAACCTGAGAACCACTGAAGCTACAACAGTGCAACAGTCCAACTTTTAAAGGAAACCCCCCCCCATTTAAAAACAGTTCTTGTTGAGAAAAACAAGCATATCTGCCTTATGTCTGAACATTTTAAAGTAAAATGCTTCAATCTGGTGCACTTTAAGCATAATTACTAGAGACTAGATCTAGGGGGTACAACTCTAAACACCCATATGAAAAAGATTGGTTTACATTTTAATAATCAAATAAGTATGTGAACATAACCAATAACCTACCATAGCCAATAACAAATACATGTAACGTATTTTATTTTTGTTGTTCATTCATACCTTATTTTACTATTTTATTTATGCATATTTTTTATCTCTCCAGTTTAAAACGATATGTCTGGTTTACTGTCCTATAGTATACATTGGAATGATTTCAAACCTGTTTTATCCCAATAATTATAAAGGAGTGCCTTGGAAATGAGTGTTTACATAAATTGTGATCAAAACGTTTGAGACCCACTGAGATAACTTAGACTGCAGTGATCTATCTAAACACACAGTCCTTTACCTCAGTGAGCTGTAGTTATCAGCCTCTCAGTCTGAATGGAGAGGACTCTCCCTCCACATCATTGTAGAAACATCTTCTTCTTATATCCGTTAGAGCAGCTAGCACCAGAGTCTAATAACAACAGCGCTGGTACCGGTGCGCCCTCTCTCTCTCTCCCTCGCTCGCTCCCACGCTCACTCCCACGCTCGCTCCCACGCTCTCACTTTGGCTGTGAGATGCCAGATAAGCCAACATCCCCCATTTTCATCACTTACAGCGCCCATCGTACAGGGCAAATGAAAAGTGTAACCGGGGTGAAAAGGGTGTTACATTTACTTAATTATGAATGTTGTTACATCAAGGCCGAAAATTAGGATGAGCACCAACGGTCAAAAATGTTTTTTCCCTCCCAGAGCTGTCAGCGCAGCGCCTCCACAGAACTGGCGCCCTAGACGAACATCTATAACGCCAGCACGATGGGCCGGCCCTGGTCCCAGGTTACGCTGTAGGAAGTGTAGGTACAACGCTACATTTTCCGCCCCGCCGCAGTCATACAGTAGGCTACGGAGAGCGGCGAGAGACATTTCAGAACCGTACCCAACCCTAACAACATTGTTAGTCCAAATGTTTGGTAATGCATATGTCTATAATAAGAAGATCAATCCAGGTGGATGGCAACAATCCTGTTGGAGCCATCGGAGAAGTAGTATGGTGAGAGTCAAGCAGGACCACAGTCACGGGTTCAGCCATGGCTCAGGATCCCGGCATAGACAGACACCAAAAAGAACAGATGCAGCCAAATTGTGATGTGGAAGCCTCTAGGGTTTGAGAAGCAGGGTTTCTGGTGTGTTTGTGACGGGATGTGTACTTCTGAACACAGCTAACATGCATTATGTGGGCCACGAGCCCCGCAGCCTCGCTGTGTGCCAAGAGCGATCTGAGACGAGATGCTGTGCATGACATTCCGCTACCTCAGTTTCCATGGATACCACACCTGATTAGACATGAAGTCATGCACGTGCCCTCTGGATTGTGACAGCAAGACGAGCCGGATGACATATCCCCAAGAACCTGAACCACTCACAACAAAACAACAGGAGGATGGAAACCAACACAATGATGCTGTTTGCCAGCCTGCAAACATGTAATCTCCTTTTTTATCCTTTTAATCCTCCAAACCACCCAGTGATGCAGGAAGATGTTGACTTTACTTCTGATATCCCACTTCGGTTCATGACCAAATGTTTGACAATCTAGAGATGTAATCGACTTTTACCCCCTTTTTCTTTATTCTCTATTTAAATCCTTTATTCGTTTTTCACATTCACTGGCTCCATTCCCTATTCCCTCTGCTCAGCATGCATGAAGCGGACAGCACAGGGAGCCCAGAGATCCATAATCCCCTACAGGAGAGGAGTGGATGGCTTTAATGATTTAAATCTTGTCAATGAGCACCTTCTCTGATTTGAAATGAGAAATGTGAAGGCCAATTGGAATTAGCCCAAAAGGGGGCCACACTCACCACATCAGCATTCCCCTCAATCAATGGTCATTGACTGCTGCAAGTAGGTGCTTAATCATTTTTAATTAGAGATAATCAGACATCTTGTCCATTCTTGTTACAAGAGGGCAAAATCGAGGACTGCTGGGATCAAAGTTCTCAATTTGACATTCTGACTCCAATTTCGTTCATTTGACAACATTGTTAATCCGAGATTTTTTCCCTGTACGGAGCAGATTAATCAGTATCGAAAAACGATACCTGATTACCCTTGGACAGGAAAAACGGGATGTTTTTACCGAATAATTGAAAGGCTGTAAGTGGAAGCTTATTTATTGTGTGAAAGTGTCAAATCGGAAAAAAACAAAGTGAGAGTGAAGTGTTGGAGTGTAAATGCTCAGTGGAGTCTGGGCTGGGCGTGGCGGTGCAGTCTCTCTCGCTGGTGGTATCTCTTAGTAATGAGGCCCTGTGAAGCCACTGCTCTCACCCCTCACTGGGCCCTCATACATCATTAATGTTCCCACATCATAGTCCTGATAATTACCGGGGACATGAATGTCACCTCAGTCACGCCTCTTCGACAGAGGGTGACAGCACAAGGCCTTTGGTATGCCAGACGGGCCATGAGTGTGTTGCATCTCTCACACACACACACACTCTGGGTCCCTCGACACACTCGCAAACAAAAATAATTTTACCCAAAGTGAACCATACTGTATGTGTCCTCTTATTCCGCTCGCAACACATGGGATGCTTGTCTCCTTTTGGCTTTGTTCCAGCAGACTGCTCAGCTTTTCTTCATCGTTATTAAGGATAAGCTATGTGTCAAAAATAAAAGGCTTGTATAGAAACAAAGGATCTGTTCACTTAGCACTCTTGTGATGCACATTTGATTTAGTTTCAGATTTTAGGATATTTGTCATGATAATTCTGCCTCCAACCAACCATACGGAGGTTGCGATGGTTCAGCTCAATTATCCCAAGAAAATTATTTGACATGTTGGATGATTCCGCACCTCAAAATATACATCTAGAGCCAATGTTATGTGCCAATACAGGAAGTAGTGTCCCCTTCATGTTGCAAAGGAGAGACAATAACTGACTTTCATGCACAAGATCAAAATTCACTTTTGTGTTTATATCTTCCAAAGCCATGATAACTCCTTTAGCTCTAAACATACTGTAGGTGCCATATAAAGAGTGCACATTTAGGCCATTTTTGGCAATAGGGTGTAAACAAATCGAATTCAGCCTGGTCTGTGGTCACCTGGAATCATATAATATTGATAGCCCTGCTTCTTGATGTGATTGAAAAATGATAGCAGGATCTATTTCTAGAATTCTTTTTTCCCATTACTCTTAAATGTATGTTCCACAGAACACACTGTCCACAGTTTTTAGTATACATTATTGGAAAACAAAATCACCCTGTGTGAGATTGTTGTATTATCTGGAAAATGGGAACATTTTTGAAGAAAGACCTGTTGCATTGGAATTTTACAAATAACAATATTTTAATGCTGTAAACAGAACAAATACAATTGTATTCTCCTTGATAATATTGCATAAACTTTAGAGATGTATTCCTTACATTCTTTTACATAATCCAAAGTATCTGTATGGTAGGCACCAGTTTTAAATGATGCTCCTTTAAGTTGAGGTGATTGTACCCTTTAAGAATAAATCACATTGGCTATGATGTATATATAAATTAGCTAATTATTTGCAACATTTTACTAATATAACACTTTTTGGTGCAGAGGAGATTAACTGAGCAGGGAAAACTGACGTTGCAAACAATAGGTATAATTTCCAAAACAAAAAAAATACATGATGAATAAATGCCTAAATTGGTGTTAAACATTAAAGTCTGCTCATTAAATTATCAATTCATGTTAAAACATTTAAAACCCCCCAACATGTTTTGCATCAGGGAGTGAATCTTATCATTCTTGCTGTCAAACAACCCGTGTGACTGAACAGATGTTTGCACCCACTTCAATTCTTCATCGCTTTACCCTCTCTGCCTCTCTGTCTCTGTCTCTGATACAGACACATACGCTCACTCAGAGAAAAGCAGAAACACTCGGGGTTTAGCCTGAACTCTCATTCGGCCAATTAATCTGACCTTCCAAATTGCAGAGACCATCCAAAAGCCTCTTACTGCGAATGTAACATCCCCTCCTTCCGTGCTCTCTGGAGGGATATTCAGCATGCTCCTCCGACCACACTGATAGGACAGTTTAGCTTTAAATGAGCCTGTTTTGCCTCAACACATTTCTTCCCGCATATCTTCCAGAGCTGTGGATTTTATTGATCGCCGTCCTCCCCGGAGTGTTTGTGCCTGGGCTGGGGCACTCAGCAGCAGCTGGTTGGGCTGCTGATGGTTGTTAGCCCTGCTGGCTGCTCTGTTCTGGGCTTTGAGTGGTGCCAGGCTCAGCAGTTAGCCCGCTCCCCTACAGCCCTGTCTGAGGACGCTTGTTAGGAAGCTGCCTAAAATAGAGGAGAAATATCTCCAGTCTCACTGCACCACTTCCCTCTCCACACGCCTGGCTGATTCAGCTGGCTTCCTGGCACAGAGTTACCTGGTACCTAGAGCGCAGGGTTTACGTAGCTGTGTGTGAGCCGCTGTGTGTGAGCCGCTGTGTGTGTTTGCGAGAATTAAATTGGGGCACATCTCAGTCACGTCTTACAGCAAGGTGTGGTTGTGTTGTTTACCTACACATGTTTTGATTCGAGGCACCTACTGGGATTTCCCCGAGGCAGGGTGAGCGCAGGGGAGCTGAAGGGAAAGTCAGCGGCACACACTTTGCCTCTCTGCTGCACCACCACAACAAATCCTGGAAGTTTAGAAGCTCTGCACTCTTGCTTTTCTATCTGTTTAGCTTAGTTATAGCATAGTTGTTATTTATTTGTATTCATCCTCAGCTCTCGATTTGATATTTTCAGCGCCACTAGTTTGTGCTGTAGTTGTTCCACTTCATCACATGTCATCAATTCTTGTTTGAAAAGCAATGTTTCAGTCATTCAGTTCAGTGGAAGGAAACTAAAATGTTGCCCAGAACTGATTGTTGGAACAGATTACAGTTTTTAAACTCATTTATATCAGCAAACTAATTGAATTAGTGCATTTCATTATACCATGGGTCCCTATCCAGCCATTTGCCTCATTAAAGTACAGCTATCATTTTGTTAGCCAGAGCAATAATGGCTTCCCAGTACAGTAGTTATTCTGACGGTCACAGACAGTCTTTCAGTAATATCTAAAAACTGTTTGGGGTAACGCCCCTGGCAACACTGAGGCCAGGTGGTGCGCATCAGCACACACACAAAAAACCAGGCAATCAATGTTCATATAACATGGATAGACACACTGACATACCTGCTATCAGACAGCAAGTAGTCAATATATTTTCAATTCACATCACTCAGTTATGTGTCAAATGATTCATAGTATGCCTGCATCAGTTTATTGCACTCTTGAGAGAATCACTCTCTACAACACATACACTTGAGTCACATTGAGGGACTTCTTGATAACAGCAAGTCAATTTTATTTATATAGCCCAATATCACAAATCATACATTTGCCTCAGGCTTTGCAATCAGTACAGCATGAGACACCCTCTGTCATACTCGACCCTTTATTCGCACAAAGAAACAAAAACCTTTTAAGGTTAGAAAACAATAAGAAAAGAATGAGCCTGTACCGAATAGACCAACATAAAAAAAAATACAATCCGGTCAATCCATATGGCAAAATGATGCGTAGATTGTGAACATAAAATGAGAAAGATGGATCCAGGAGGATGTTGAGCAGCTTTCAGGTGCTTCCAAACGACTAGAGTCACTGCCACACAAAATCAACCATGCGAGGACAGGCTACACTAACACACACACAAAGCAAACTAAGCACCTTATTATCACAGATAGAAGAATGAAATGTACACATAGGAAGAGGGAGAGACAAGAGAATCAGAACAAGGTTATTTGCCTATAGGTTTGCACATACAAGGAATTTGCTGGTGTAAAATGCTGCATAAACAAACTCAATATGAGGAACTAAGCAACTATTTAAAAATGTGTTATAAAAACAAATGTTTACAAGAAATAAAAAAATTATCTACAGAATATACAAAAAAGTAAGTTCAGTAAGAATATGATAATTTACCCTGAGAATCTGAGGAGGAGGAGAGGATGAAGGTCATGGCCCAATATGAGGCACCGATAGGAGAGCCATAGAGAGAATGTCCCAGGACGGCCGATGTTCAATTACAGAGAAGCTTGAGTTAAAACAAGAAGAAAGGGAGGGATACACATAGAGAGACTGTAAGTTACTGTTTATATTTATTTACTTTCTTTAACCGCTCGTATACTTTTTACAGTGCAGCTGCCACATCATCCGTCACCTCAGCTTGTGTGTGACAAAGTGTTGGCAGGCAGTGATCATATAAATAACACATGGTGAGATATGAGTGATGCAGGCATATCCAAAGAGATAAAATGAAAAACAGTGACACTTCATCATTTGTTTATTTAATGTTTTTACTGGTCTCCATGAGTTGGATCAAAATGTAACATGACAAGTATTTTCTCAGCATGTATTGCTGATTTAAAACCTGAGAGCATTAAATGCAAATGTGACCTCATATATTAAGGGTATGATCTTAGAGGATGCTTTCTTTATGCCTCCTTTTTATAGCATTTGAATAAAAGAATGCTCTATAATATATTTCCATGGAAACTGTGCTTGCTGTAATGGAAAACAATTAAAATGTAAAAAAAATCCATTTTTGAATGGGGTTGCTGTTCAGAGGCTTTTTTTGTAGATGGGAAATTATATTTGATGATGTCAATCACTCGGGCAGTAATGTCACTTTCCCCTGAACAAAAGTAAAGCATGTATGTGTCCTCAAATAATCATTGGCTTTCTTATTCAATTTAATAGCTATGCCAGGTGCACTCTCCACAAGCTGGGTTCTTGCAGTATCTGTAATTACGGTACAGAGTCCTTGGCAACTAAACTAAAAATACATTCATACTCTCACATATTTTCTCTTCCACATGTTGGAGCGGTAATAGCTCAAGTTATTATTTTTTTTAATTTTGGAAAATATGTTGTGCTTCAAATGTGTCATATCACCTAATAATTGAGCATTGTAGTTGATTATAGCAGATGAGCCAGAAGACTGTAATGATTTCTGGAAGAACTGCCAAAAATGGAAACAAAGATAAAAGACTCTTACTCACTGACTCTTTTCTCTGCGAGGGAATATTTGTAAGGCATGCCCACATCAGCACTGAGTTGGTCATTTACATTACATTTAGTTTAGCTGACTTTTTTCTTTCAAAGCGACTTACAACACACACACAACAGCGGTACAGCAGGAGGGCACTGTTTTCTGTTTCAGTTAATCTGCAGAGGGTGGAGTTCTGTTTTCTGAAATGGAGAAAATAGAATACACTATGTCCTACAGTTTTTATAATACACTGTTTTTGCAGTCTGTATACAGGAAATGAAAGCACGTTTTTGCCATTATAAAACTATGAATCAACCCAGGACTAGCATTACCAGAGCATTTTAATATAATTAGTGTGTCGGTTCAATAGAAGAAAGCAAAATTGCTTTCAAAAGATTTAGCACTTTCCTTTTGGTTTCCTTCCTTGAGCATTCTCACCACCATTCGTAATATAATATATCAAACGTTTTTAATATTCAAGCAGCTGCTCCATTTGTTTTGTAATTTGCATTTGAGCTCAAACGTGTACATCTACAGGACATCAAACATTTTTAGTATGTATGCTAATATTTTGTTACATAAAATTTGTGTTGTTTTTCCAGTTTTGACACACTACCATATCCAAATCTACCTCAAATGAGCATTTACAGTACTATTGCATTGGGACACGGCGGGTAACATTGCTCATGTATTTCATGTGGTGTAGCATAGCAGATGTTTTCAGTGAGGCTAGATAATGGCACAGGCAGTAGGAGCCATATCAAATATCTTTGAATATATTCATGTATTAGTTGTTTAGTCTATACTGTACAATGGCAGAAATAGTACATTTTCCCAATGTACAGATAACAAAGATATTTAGTTTTCTGAGGAGTAAAAAAACTAGACGATATTCAAATTTGAAAAGCTGGAATCAGAGAATTTTGAGTTTTTCTTAAAGATTGACTTAAATGAATCAAGTAATTATAAAAAGAGATGGCAATTCATTCGATAGTTGACCAGTAATTAGTAAATCTTTCTGTCTTTTGAGTTTTACTATACAGAAAGTTCAACTACGTCAAAGTAAAATCTATTTTGTAATCCCTAATGGTTTAATGATCTATCTGAATGCGGGTCGGGGGAGTATTTGATCTGCATGCACTGGGAGTATTTTGTGAAGTCGCAATGACGGCGGGTCCAACTCACAAGTCATTCATTCTCATGCCACCAACACTTACTGTATATAGATGTCAGATCCAGAGCCTTTAGTCACAAAATCACACGGCTTCCCAGGGGCTGAACTTTAATGTGTTTGAATGTAATATTCAGAGACAGCTCAGAGACTAATTCAATATACTGCACATCATCTAATGTACAGCACATCTTCCTCACTCTAACACTCCCAGACGGAAAGTCAATACATCAGCCACACTTTTGTGTTAGGCACAAGGAGAGACATTTATTTGACCAAATGTAGCTGTAGTTCTCAGAAAGCATACATGCTAATCAAGCTAAACACACTGCACCAAAAAGAGATATGCTATATAAAATAGATGTCAGTTGGTTGTAAAACCATGTAGTGCTTCATCTTCTCATGTTACATGATCTTACCAACTGCTGTAACAATGAAGCAGGTAAGAGCACTGCAGTTACAGTTGTAACGGTGTGCTATACAACAACTCTTTATTCCAAAAACAAAGCACCAGCGCTATGATGATTTATACAGGAGTCTTGCTTTAGGCTTTTGGGTTAAAAAATATGATCTGCTGCCAAAGTTTATGCCTCATGGATAAATGGTAGCCAAATTCTATAATGTGATCATGACAATAAATACTTGTGTTTTATATTTCCTCTGGTTGTTATTAACCGAAAGGAAAATCATTCTTTGAGAAATGTAGCAGTTATATGATAGTTTTGAATCTTGGCTGTCAAAAGGCTGTTAGTATGTTGTCAGAGATAAACTGTTGCATATACCATTGTGGTTAAAATGCCTTTTTCTTTCCCCAGTATCTGATGAAACATTAAACAGGGCTCATCATATTGACGCATTGATGTAGTGACCTACATTAAAAATAAAAGACTATGTGAATCACCGTTTCAGGTAAAGAATCAGTAAATAAGCTTACGGTATTATCTGAAGGGATTGTCTTTCTTAGTCCCTCGACTCATGTTAACAAATGTAGAAGAAGTTCTTCTCACTTTTATACTTTTTCTTATAGTTAAAAAGAAATCAATGCGGCCCTTAAGGGATGAGCTATTTTCAAAAGAATGCTTTATATCCCTCAAATTCACTTTTCATGAGGGCGAGCTTGAGCTGGTTTATAAGCAGCAGCACGAGGGAAGACTGATGCACCTCTCAATCACCCTCTCTGCTCCCAAAAAGGAGTGAAATTAATTAAATTCTGGATGAGACAAAGGCTTAGGACATAAAGGGCTGCTGTTAGCATTTTTCTAGCCCATTGATTCCTTGTTACTACTGCACATTATGGCCCCCTGAACCGTCATAAATCAAGTCATACCCTATTGTCCTTTTGAGAAGGCTCTCTTCACTGTTGGCTTACGTGGCCGAGGTGACAATAATCTATTGTTTCAGTTTAGAGCTGGGTGCTGCGCCTCAGACCCATGGCCACGCACAGCCGGATGTATGTGCTGCCTGCAGGGAGGAAGGGGGAGGGGAAGGAGCAGTGGCTGACACATAAGGGTCGAACTCAGCAACATAGGGAATCCATCCTTGTCTTTGTGAGGGGTATACACACTGTATCATCAATATGCTGCTGAACTTAAGCTGCCTAAAATACCTGGATTTATAGTGTCTGAATGGATTATAACAAACAGGAGAGAGAGAAATTCAGAGAGTAAATCCTCTGATAAATACATTGCATTAGATGAAAAGGGATTCTCCACTCCACTGTGCTTTCAGATGTTTTGGGAGCATGGTTCTAAATTGAAAACTGTTTGACAGAAACCTTTAAATGCATCATTTCTTTTTTTCGCTGCACTTTTAATTGTTCACGTTTCAAGCTTTTGAATACTCCCCGAGGTGTCTGTTTGGTTGGATTATCATTTTTGTCCAATTTAGTTTTATCAAAAGGTTCTTTGGGACTGGAAATGAAACTCATGTGCCATAAACACAGAATCATCTTCTAGTAATTTAAAACTGAACACAGCTTGTTGTAGACCAATTTCATACTTCTGAGTTCAAAGGAATATCTGCTAACTGGAAAAGTTTTTACTAATGCTTCAAGTATAACATTGTGTGAAAACCTTTACAGATGGGACTTGTGTTAAAAGGCAATCCATCTAATCAGGCATAATACATTTCAACCATCACTACCCTGTGTTCATCAGAAAGTTTGTTTAGTTTTAAACCCAAGCACTCTGTAGCAGACCGTGAAAAGAGAGGTGAATAAAAGCCAATAAATGTTTTTTAAAATAAAGTAGCAGAGTTGTTTTCAGCTGAGTTACTGTGGGACTACGGATCGATCCCAACTGGTCAATGGACTGACATCAAGTAGACCAGTGAAGCAGCTAGTTAGCCACCAGGACTAAGCCTGAGATCATTACACCATACTGTACTGTGGATGAACACATACTACACATTTTCTTTGTCTGATGGCGGCCATGATATCTATTTATTTGTTTTGTATCTCAAACTCTAAGGTTGCTTTTAGTAAGCATAATCTACCTTTTAACAAAAACAGAGAAATGGCAGAGTCAAGTGGATTCATTAAATACAACGAGTTGATCACAAACAAAACATGTTGTGCGTTTTCAGCAGGTGGGCTCTACCACATTTCAGCCCACCTACCCACAGCAATTTCACTCTGCAAGCAGTAGGGAGCCTCTCTGGTCTGATTTGCATGCTGGTTCTTCATCTGCTTGCCAAATTTGAACATAATAACAGTCTTTGGTCAATCAATCAGCAGGCGTAATTTCATTTGGAAAGGCTTAATGTGTCCTTTTGCCCCCAATACATTTTTGCATCTTTTTCTCTTTAGTGTTATGCTAAAAAAACGCAGCTAAAACAGGAAGTCTACCCACTATGCGTCACTCTATCCTTTCACCGTCAAAGAGCACACGCTGTTCCATTTTACTTCACTTACATGCCTCATGCATGCTGTGCAGTTCGATTTCTTGGCGACAGTAATGTCTATTTGGGTCTAAAACTACAAAAAGGTGTGACAGCCTGGAGATATTGGTGTGGGAAGGTGGCGCAGAGCACTCAGAGGTCAGGCTGGGCCAACAGTAGCCTGACAACAGCCTGTGGGCACAGCTGTAGGCACTCCTCTAAAGGTCATCCTGGCCTGACCACCATCACTGAACACTTCTCCCACAAACTCACTTGTGATGTTGCTTTAAATCAACCTCTATAGCTGTTATCTCTAACCATGAAATGCTTTCATTTGTATCGTGTTTTCTTCAAAACACTTCCACATCTAGCACCGTCCGCACTTCCATCTGTGGCCATGCTATTTGTACAACAGAGCACAGCATCAGAGCTTTATTCTTCCTCCACACACTTTTCTTGAGTGGACAAATTACTGTTATAAACCAAGCTATTTCTATTCCTCTTTCAGCTGCTCCCTGAGCGTTGTCAAAAAGCATTTTGGGACCACAAGTAGTTAAAAGCACCTGCAGATGATGGCGGAAAAGGGCTCAAAGGGAAAGCAAAACAACACTAAATGACTACAGAGAGCAGAAAACATTTCAGATTAATAATGTCCTATGGTGCGTAGGGAACACTGGGTCCTCTATAGATTAGCTTTCCAACTATAGGACTCATCGCTATGACACACTGTAGCAGTAAGGCTAGCATGACATACTAAATGGACCACAAGGTATGCAGAACTTCTGAGGAAATGAGGCTTTACTCTCTGTCTGTATGGTTGATTTAGTGCTGATGATGCACAACAAACCAAATAGTTGTAAATTTAACAGAGAGCGCCTATTTTTGCAAAAACAATGTAATTGACGGATCTGGTTGTCCCATGTCTCAAGATCATAGTCTCAGATGAACAGTCACTGTAATGGAAGGCAGACTAGTTTTCTCTTCTGGTATTGTTCTCTATTAATAAGACGTAAAGTACATGACCCTCCATTAGATGCAGACGTTTGATGTTACAAATTATATTATTAGCACCAATAGTCCCATAGTTGGGAAAAATGAAAGATTTTGGAAGACTGGATGGCATTGAAAAAGCCAAGAAAAAACGTACCCGGATTGGAAAACCAACCAGCTGCACGCAACATTCACAACTTTATCCTATACAGAGCTCAAATGTGTTTCTCACCAATTGCAACCTCCGAGTATGAGAAGTGAAGCCAGAAGTGCCCAAACCTACATTTTTCATAATGGCCAGCAGAGAGCAACTCAACTTGTTGCAAAAATAAGTCAGACTGTAAAGTAAATTATTCACTCACAACTCAATACATGAAACTATCACTATGCTATCACTCAGGTGTTTTTAAAGAGAGATTAAAGATGGAAGGAGAACTCAATCAAAAATGTACAAAGTATATTTTTCTCATCTTATTTTATGTATGAACTATGCATATCTGAAATACGTTATATCAGAAAAAACTAAACTGAAAACGTATTGTCATTTTGTTGCTATACAGTAGAGATGCAATGATTCTAACGTGAAACTCTTCAGTTCAACTCAAGGTCTTGAAGCGCTAGTCTTCAAACCCAATGGGTGTCATCACAGAGGCTAAGCCCTGAATTCATTATGTATCATGTCAATCCATTAATTCAATAGATATTCACTTATTTCAAGTTGCTTTATAATGTACCAGAGTATTTGTCAAGGATAGGTTTTGACTTATTGTATAGCATTTCGTATGAACAGAAATCATTCTCAGGGGACCTTGAATATATTGAATCTGGCAGACAGCAGAGTCCTTCGGGGGTGGGGCCTGTTGTCCCTTTCATTGGGAAAATGAACTCCTTACTCTTTACCAGGGTGTCCGCGGGGTCTTAAAAAGTATTACAAGTTGATAAATCAATTTAGTGAAAATTAAGGCTTTTAAAAAGTATTAAACGGCATTTTCCAAGGTATTACATTTTGTAGCTTGTTTTCAATAAGTATATAAATTGTCCAAAGAGTAGACCCTCCAGAAAAACGCGATTCTGCGATCGCAGAATTTACCGCATAATCAGCAAAATGGCGCAGATTTTTAAAAGGCCGCATATTTATCAAAAGGCCGCATAATCCCCGCATTTTTCCACGCAAAGTTGAGAAAAAAAAAAGTTGTCTTGACGTGACGTCATCAGCTCGCGCATCACAGAATGTAAACAACACTGTATAGAGTGAACGTGTGGAGCTCACACGATAGAGAAAACACCGAGATGAAAAAATCTAATCCATCTCATTTACCGACGAACATTTCTACTAAAGACCGGGCAAAAAGTGGGGGGAAACTATTCTGCACCCCGTGCAACTGTGTGTTGGAGCATAAGAGAAAATCGACGGGGACGACCCACTTTGATTCATTCAAACATTCAAAAATGCTTTCTGCTGCTGCGGACAAGAAAGCCAAACAACTCACGTTCACCGAGGGGGGGGGGTGTGTGTGTGTGTGTGAGATTAAAATAGCCCAATTGCTTTTAAAATAAATAAACATTGAATGTGTTTAATTGAATAGTAAAGGGGTTTAACGTTAGTGGCAGGTTGTGTGTGAGAGAGAATAAATAAGACAGCCCAATATTTAAAAAAAATTATTATTCTTTTTCCCGCATATTCAGCATATTTCGCAACTTTCCGCATATTTCGCAACTTTCCGCATATTTCGCAACTTCCCGCAATTTCACCGCATAAAATCACATAAAAAGCATGTTTAATCACATAATCAAGGAATTTTGCCCGCGTTTTTCAGGAGGGTCTAGTCAATGACAAACTGAAGTCCTCCTCCAACAGAGCAACATGAGTATATATAGGACAAAGAACAGATAAAATAGTGTGAGAGAATTGTTTGAGATGTTTAAGTAAATACAAATAAAATAGAGTGCAGAAGAGTTTATATACGAGTAAATGGAATATGATATATTAGATAAATAATAAGCGAGATGTAAACAGATGGATGTTCTTTACAGAGTGCAGGTGTTTAACAGTCTTAGGCCTGTGGGATGAAACCCACTGTGTGCAGAGAACTCACTTCAGCTCACCTTCACATGGGAACCTTTGCTCTGGATCCGGCCCAGTGGAATAACCCTTTAGTCGCCTTCAGTGGAAATATAATGAAGAACGAGACAGTGATAATGTTTTGACATTCATCTGTGAGGCTGTAATCAATATCTCTTCTGTTTTCATTTCCCACGGAGAGTCGGCCTCCGATCTAACGAGAGCCTTTCATCAGAGATATCATATTATAAATGTATAAATAACATGTATTAATATAAAGGCAGAATCACGCCTAAGAGCAGAGGAAGTAGAAGTACACAGATATTGTACTTGAGTAAAAGTAGAAGTACACAGATATTGTACTTGAGTTAAAGTAGAAGTACACAGATATTGTACTTGAGTTAAAGTAGAAGTACACAGATATTGTACTTGAGTAAAAGTAGAAGTACACAGATAATGTACTTGAGTAAAAGTAGAAGTACACAGATATTGTACTTGAGTAAAAGTAGAAGTACACAGATAATGTACTTGAGTAAAAGTAGAAGTACACAGATATTGTACTTGAGTAAAAGTAGAAGTACTCAGATCTTGTACTTGAGTAAAAGTAGAAGTACACAGATATTGTACTTGAGTAAAAGTAGAAGTACACAGATATTGTACTTGAGTTAAAGTAGAAGTACTCAGATCTTGTACTTGAGTAAAAGTAGAAGTACTCAGATCTTGTACTTGAGTAAAAGTAGAAGTACTCAGATCTTGTACTTGAGTAAAAGTAGAAGTACTCAGATCTTGTACTTGAGTAAAAGTAGAAGTACTCAGATCTTGTACTTGAGTAAAAGTAGAAGTACACAGATATTGTACTTGAGT
>NW_011335100.1:255-5303 GCF_000735185.1 Notothenia coriiceps | reverse complement strand
GGTATATGTGTTACGTCTACTTCCTTAGTTTAACTTTAAACCATTCTGGTTGGTTGGGAACCCTCATCCCGTGTGATGTATCCGGTTTGAGACCCCTCTGATTGGCCACTGTAAATGCCACTCCTCATCTCTCTCAACAGCGCTCTTATTATTGTTGAGAGACTCCCGCAGGCATGGCGGACAGAGCGAAGTGATCGAAGGTCTGGTTGCACTTTAAAAAAATGTAGTGGCGATAGTGCAAGGTGCAATCTATGTACTCAATTAGTTGCGCGTAAAGGGGGTAACACAAGCAACTTAATGAAGCATTTGCAAACGAGATACTCATTGAATCTAAAACGGTGCTAGCGATACTGCTAGTGCTAGCGGGCTTCAGCCGCGCCGTGTGTAAATGTGACCTGATCGAAGGCTCGCAGGCAGGTTAGCTGCTGCGCACGGGTAATATGTTTTATTTACCTGAGTGCAGTCTTGCAGGCACATCGCCTTGTCTTTTTTTAGTTTATTAACACTGACAGTGTGTTAATGTGAGCTCCTACACCTATAATAATTTGGCCTTTCATTGCTTCTGAGAAGCTAATGTATAAGTTATACGGTTATTTCTGCAAGAAAATTACAATACAATTACTGTTTAATCTTCACATCTTGTATTCATGTCTATAATTTTGAGCACCAAATTATTGAAAAGTATCGATAAGAGTATTGAAAAATACCGATACCGATAAGCAGTACCGGTACCGGTACCGGTATCGATAAAATCCTAACGATACCCATCCCTACTGACGACACAACCGCCATCTGCCAGATCACCAACGGCTGGATGGATGGATTTAGGAACTTCCCCTCGATCTTATTGGCTCTATCGGTTACAAAGAGGTGTCAATCACCCAAATCAATCAATGGGTTCCAGAGATATGGCAAATACACCCAAATGTACCCAGAAGTGAGTCCGTCTGGACTTACTTAAGTGAGTCCGTCTGGACTTACTTCTGGGTAGTAAATCTCTCCAAAAAGGTCACTTGTTTTGTCACTTGTTTTGCATCAATCTTGATACAGGGTACTTATTATATGTTATAGTTTGGATTCCTAAAGGTTTTTGCTATCCCATCATTCAAGGGTGGTTTTCACTATAAGTAATGTTTTTTCTTTAGACGGAAACTATAATTTTTTATGTTCAATCTGAATTGACTTTAAAATAAAAACATCTATATTGATTCTGACACTTCAAAAGCCAACTCCCAGGGGTATCATTGCTTTGAGAAAAAAGATTATTAATTTACCCCTTTTTAGAAGTGAAGATATCATTTGCTCGGGGCATGTCATTTTCGAGACCTGAAAAACAGGCTCCTGGCTTAACAGGTTAAGGTCTGATCCCATTTTATTGAAATCCATCCAATAGTTGCCAAGACATTTCACATTTCAACTCAAATTTTAAAATATCCACTTCTGTTGGGCTAGGAAAATTCATTTGATAACCAAAGTCATTAGAATTCATCCTCCTGGGAACATATCTACATATATTCTTTTTAATGCTTATTGTCATAGATTTGATATTATTGAGATTTGTCATACCAAGGTCGTGATATTCCAAGTGTTAGTATGCATGATGAACTGACAAGGCATTACAAAATGCCTCCCGAGGAAAAAAAACCCATCTTGTCTTCCTGCCCTTGTGTCATTGTGTCAGATTCTCTCTGATTCATGTATTCAGCATTTCCTACCGTGCATCTGTCACTGCCGCTTTGTCTGTCAGGTGAAACGGCAGCGATAAATAAAACTCCGAGGTGGAGAGTTCACCTGCTGTAAAGTACTGATCACGGGGTTCATTGTATCACTTTGGAGTGAGAGCAAACATCATTTCTCATCACCCTCTCCTCAGTTTGTCTGTGCGACGAGTGCACAAAAGAAATCCATTTTGTATAGATATGATTTCAAAGATTTAAAGCACATGAGAGATTTGGATGACTTCTATCCAACAAATATCCATCATGAAGAGTCAGATATTTTATGATGACATGTTTTAGTAATCCAGTGCTGCTCTATGAAATATTGAAAGCAGGGGGTATGTTGGTGTTGACTTTGATCACTGGCGGCCTTGCCTGTCTTCTGCCGCTCCCCTGTCAGCCTACATCAAAGCACACAGCAACATGTGTTTTCAGAACAGACTCTCCCTAGAACTCACATTAGCCTTGTTCTGTTGTACTTCCAACAATGATGACTTCTTAAAATTCAGGCTGCTGTGTGGACTTCATTAATTAATTTAGTAGCCCTCTTCATGCTGTGTGTCACTCTGTAGAGCAGCGGTCCCCAAACTTTTCAGCCCGCGACCCCCAAAATAACAGTGCCAGAGACTGGCGACCCCCTGTCGACGGGGGGGTGGGGGGTGCTAGTGAATTAATTTCAGTTTTCCGCACTCTCGCGGGAGTGTCATTATTGTCTCACTAGTCCGCACCTGAAAATGTCTATGCAAACGTTAGTATTAATAATAATTTTTTTTTTTAAATTATACAGATGGCTAGTCCGCAATGCAAACGTTATTATTAATAATAATTTTTTTTTTTAAATAATAAAAAAAATGAATCAATTTTTTTTAATAATATATATTTTTTTTATTTTGTAATCATCTCGCGATCCCCGCGGGGTGCTCGCGACCGCCCCACTTTGGAACCCTGCTGTAGAGGACCCACTGATGCGGCGTGATGTTTGGACACGTGGGCACTCTGATTTGTGAACAGTCAGATGGACTCAATAGCCGAGAAGAAGTTAGGCCGCATGAAGGCAGGGCTTTTTGGTCGTCGACGAGAAGGCTATTCTGTATCAGAGTGAGAGTGCAGGACAGGGAGGGATGGTTTACATGACTACCAGCTTCTGCAAAACTAACTCTTTAACAACAACAATACACCTTGTTTCATTCTTCCTTCTATCTGCTTGGAGAAAACTCCTCCTTCGAACCCAAGCTTTCCAGACATCATCTTCTCTAACACTGACAGGAATTAACGGCTCAGTCCTTTACAGACGAATGGTTGTTACACAATTACGCACTATTCGCACCTGCATCTCTCTGCCAATTGGTGTTTATAAAAGATTAAAAGCGGCTGGGCAGGGATCTTGGGGGTGCTTATGCACGGAGTGAATAGTATTTCTGCCAAATCCACCAGGCAGCTGGAAGGGGGACGTTGGGGGTAGTAAAGTAGGTGATGTGTTATGTTTTGTTCAGCTGCAACAACCATTTATATCTGATCACATAGTATACGCAACAGAAGTAGAAATTGAACACGCAGTGGTAAGAAAAACAGTCATTTTCTATCGAACAATATTTATGTGCTGTTTATAGCTATTATTGTGTGTATACATGTATTCACAGGTGGGCTTCTATCACAGGTGCTACAGTATGTTCCTACCCTCCATTGCGTCTTAATGCTTGCAACATGGGCTTTTAGGGGCAACAGCACAGGGCGGTTGTAATCGTACATTATTCAATCACCAAGGCTCGCCTGGCTGACCTGCCTTCCTGCAGCATATCTTAAAATACCAGTACATTACAATGTCCCTGGATTTGAGGCTGTATTTGCATGTTTAAACTGAGCTGGAAAACTGTTTTTAACGAGTTAAATCTCACATGACGGTGCATCCGTTGACATAACAAGGCATGTAGTTTCAAATAGTGAACTAAAGACAGGGTTTCAATATCCACTTAAAGCGTTGTTGGAGAAAAATGCGAGGGAATCTAAATTCATTCTTTATCTTCAAAGCCACTTAAGGAAAGTTAGGGGTAAAATGGCGTCGCACCATGGCCACGGCTCAGCCAAGTGGCCGTGAGCGTCGTTCCGGAGTCTGGGAGGTCGATTTGAGAGGACACCAAGCGGTTCCCGGGAGACGGGAGGCTCTAAGTAAGATGCGATTCTCTTTGCTCTCTCACAGTAATGGACCACCATCTTTGGGTGACCTTCTGCTAGCGTGCGATAAAATTGAGGATGACTTTCTTGCAGGGGGTGAGGAGGAGTGACAGGTGGCTGTGACTCCCAAGCCCTGAAGGAGAACGGATCTACTCAATCTGGTCCCGGACTCCTGCCATTCCACTGTGTGCCAAACTCTGCGTGTGATCAGGAAAACAATCTCAAACATCATCACTTATTTATGACTGTATATGGAGCTGTATATTTCAATCCTCATGGCATTTTAATGTTTCATATGCATTCGACCACTCTAATTTGCGAAGCCTGATTTATAAAAGAGTGCAATCACATGGGCACGCAACCGTCGAGGACAGTTCCTTTATTTTAAATTACAAGTGACACTGATGCTGCACTTCCGGAGCATTTACTGTTTATTATGTGTTTATTTCTTGGTTAATTTCACCATTGTGTCTGTTGTTTTTTTGGGTTCATGACGTTTTGTCAGTTTCACTTTCTTCAATATTAAGCTAATATTTTTACGGAAAGCTTGTACATAATGTTATGTCTGAAGTCTTCCACAGCGCGCATGAGTGGTTCTGTGTGGTTAGAAAACCTAAAGAACTGGAGAGGCTCTAATCTGTGGATGACATGCTGGATATATCCAGTTAGTTTGACCACTTTTGACTGACTTGTGTACTCGTACAATGTTTGCGAATTCACAAAGATTTTTTATTGATAGTGCTTAACTTTTCAAAGCAGGAAATGTACGCCCCGTTGCCAGGGGAAAGTCAGTTCTGAGAATGTCAGGGACACTTTTTGTCGCCGTTCCTTTGGTATCATCAAACTGGAGCTGCGCATCCACTGATGCTTATCACAGACACACTTATTTATAGGCATGTGGGGATCGGTCGGTATTAAGGCAACGCACATAACATAAACCAACAGGTAATCAGCAGTGACTTTCATTCTTTCTGACATACATCAGTGTGCACTCTGCATTCAGGAGTGCTTGTACAGTATCTCAAGTCTGCGAGAACTTGAGCATCCGGACGGATAAAAAACCCCTCTGCATGGAAAAGATGTTCATCACATTTTTTTTTTTCTTGGTGGGCCTTTTGTATTGTTTTTATATACTTCCGTAATAATTACAGTGGTTTA
>NW_011335100.1:0-210 GCF_000735185.1 Notothenia coriiceps | reverse complement strand
TGTAGAGCAGCGGTCCCCAAACTTTTCAGCCCGCGACCCCCAAAATAACAGTGCCAGAGACTGGCGACCCCCTGTCGACGGGGGGGTGGGTGCTAGTGAATTAATTTCAGTTTTCCGCACAAACACTGCGCAAGTTGTCAAAGGGGAAGCCTTGTTGCGAGGAAATTATACAGATGGCTAGTCCGCCCCTGAAAATGTCTATGCAAACGC